>NW_017715916.1:0-24479 GCF_001865875.1 Lupinus angustifolius
TATTCAACCCCCCCCCCTTCTAGGTGTATTGTAACCACTGATACCTAACACATTGATCCTCGATTGCCAAAAGATGTGCCAAATTCAATGTGTTGACTTCATTCGGGTTTTGTTACCTTCCTTGAGTCACGTTGGTTCTTTGCTTCTTGGATCTAGAGGATGATGCCATGTTGTTGAATTATGAAAAACTTATGTTTTGAAGATTTTGAGATTTGGGGGTTTTTGATTTAGAACTCTAAACACAAAAATGATGGTAGGAATGTGTTTAACATTGAAAATGTAATAGGAAACACCACAAAAATCTAGCAAAACAGTTTAGAAAGAAAATTTTCGATGTTGTGGGGGTTACCACAGTTGGAATGAGGGAAAATGAAGAAGATGAAGTTCAAAAACTCTGATTTGTGCCTTAAATAGTGCAAAGTGTAACCGATTACCACGATTGAGTAATCGATTACTCAAGCCTTCTATTTGGGAAGTGAATCGATTAATTCATCTTGTAATCGATTACATTGGCTAGATTTTGAATAATTTTTATCATTGATGCCTTGTAATCGATTACCCTTCCATGGTAACAGAATACATACCCCCAAAATAATAAAAATTAAGCATTGAAAAACATATAAGAGTGCATATAGGCATGAAATACATATAATTAAGCACATATAATGTCAATATCAACATGTTAAGATAGATATGCTTCATTAAGGATGCCTAATTCACGTCTAAATTTATAAAAAAAGTATATTTAGCCAAAGGTTTTGTAAAGATATTGCTAGTTGTTCATGTGTATCAACAAATTCTAAGAGAACATCATTCTTTTGGACATAGTCCCTAAGGAAGTGGTGCCTTATATCAATATGTTTAGTTCGAGAATGCATAATCGGATTCTTCATGAGATTTATAGCACTAGTATTATCACATATTAGGGGAATGCATCCTAGGTTAATCCATAATCTTGCAATTGTTGCTTGAGCCACACTATTTGGGCACAACAACTACCTACAGCTATGTATTATGCCTCAGTAGTACTTAGAGAAACCCATACTTGCTTTTAACAGGGCCATGAGACTTGGGCATTTCCAAGAATATGACACGTACTACTTGTACTTTTTCTCTCAGATTTGAATCCAATGAAATCTCATTCTGAATATCCTACCAGAATACATATACTTCCTTTAAGATACCATAGTCCTACATCAAGTGTGCCTTTAAGATATTTTAATATCCTTTTAACGGTAGTAAGATGTGACTCTTTAGGCTTTGATTGATAACGTGCACAAAGACATACACTAAACATAATATCAGGTCTACTTGCAGTAAGATAAAGAAGGGAACCAATCTTACCTCGATACTTAGAGATGCTAACACATTTTCCAGTCTCATCAGCATCAATGTATGTTCCATAACCCATAGGAGTGGCGATAAGTTTGCAGTCATCCATTTCGAAACGTTTCAGTAGATCCATGCAATATTTAGACTGACAAACAAAGATACCATCCTTGATTTGTTTGATTTATAGTCCAAGAAAGTAGTTCAACTTTCCCATCATGGACATCTCAAACTCCCCTTGCAACATCTTACAAAATTCACTATATAGAAGATCATTTGTAGAACCGAAAATAATAACATCAACATAAATTTGAACAAGTAAAGTATGATGATTTATTTTCTTAATGAATAATGTAGTGTCGACCTTTCCTTTAGTAAAACCATTATAAGTTAAAAAGTTAGTTAGACGATTGTACCATGCACTTAGATAAAATAAATATAATAACAATATTACCTATACTAATGATTTTTCTTTTGATGTTCTATGCATAGGTAACAATGCCTTTGTTACTTGAATATGAATATTTTAAATCGTCACGTGCTATGTGCTTTGAACAGCCGTTACGATAACACAATTTTGCTTATAGCTTTCAAGCACTCCTATAAAACAAATTCAAAACATTTTCTAGGTACCCAATGTCACTTGAGTCCTATGGGGTTAGCACCTTTCTCAACCCAAACATATTGGCCAGTTAGAATACCAACTTTTATGATATGATATGAATTAGGAGTATGACAAACATTTTTACAATAAAAGCATGTGGGTTGATGTTTACGCATCTTTTGTTCAGACTTGTAGAGAAAAAATGTTGATCAAGATTTTCTTTAGAAATATTATGCATGGAATCATTCTTAGTTCTCACAAAAGTACTCTTTATCATACCATTAGTTTTTGGCTATTTGTATAGCCTAGACCTCTTCTGTCATTGATAGGTTTTTGAGTAATTAAAATATTGTCCAACTTATGAGTAGTCTTCTTGAATATATTCATTTCTTGATTTAATGAAACAATTTTAGATTCAAGAGTATGTCATTTTGGACATTCAAAGCACATGTCATTTGATTTGGATTTTAAGGCATCCAAATCTTTTTGTAGAATTTGATTTTGACTCTCAAGAATTTCCATAGTATTTTTCTGATTAATGCATATTTTAGAGAGTCTAATAAATTCTTCATGTAATTTACAAAAAGTGTCATGTAGCTCATTATATGAAAATGTATCATTTGGTTCAGACTTACTAACCTCATAATCGTCATTTGAATTGTGTGAAACATCAAGGAAATATGCGATTTCTCCTTAATTCTGAGTTCTGCATTTGAACCATCATCTTTATCTTCTAATATGACATTTGTTATTCTATGTTTCTTGTCCTTCTTTCTTTTGAAAGTATGATACTTCTGGAGGGCTGGACAAGTATGTTTAAGATGATCTGGTTTTCTGCATATAGAGCATGTAGATTTTTGCTTTGATGTTGATGCTTCACTATATGTTGTGGACCTTTGCACTTCTTTGAAAGTGCACATGTCAAGAGGAGCACTTTGGAAAGCTTTCTCACTATATGTTTTGGTTTTGATGAGGACAACTTGTGTTTATAAGAGCTTGAAAATCATCAACAAATCAACGTGCTTAAGTCTCAAGATTAACCTAGAATTTACAAAACTTCAATTTCATGGCTTCTTCATGAAAGACCAAGAAGCAACGTAGCAATGTGTCTCAAAGGAAGCAACCAACTTCTTCAAAGGCTAACCCGCTGGATTTGGCATGATTTCTTACAAATGATGAGCAACAAAATGTGTTGAAGGAGCATTTTCTACAAAGACCCACTTTCGCTTCTAAGTATGGTAAGCTAGACTCTTTTGAGTCTGATGATTTCATTTTCCACATCCTCCTTAGGCAACAAAATGTTTTTGATTTTTGTGAGGAACATTGTTCCTATCACTCTGAACTTGTGTGAGTATTTTACTAGAATTTGAAGTTTAAGAGGAATGAAGTGTTTACCTATGTCAAATGCAAGGAGATTGCCTTAGACTTCAGAACCTTAAGTTCAATTTCCTATAACATACTAAACATAGGAACTATAATGAAACTGGCTTTCAATGTGATTTGGAAGGGTATAATAAAAAGGAATTCTACTACTCTAGGTGTAGATTTTCTAAGAGGGAAATTAAAATGTGTAAGCAAAGGGCTTTAGGTGAAACTGTTAAGAGTATAAATATCCTCTATGTCGGGAATCTCAATCTAGAACATTGTTTTCTTCGTTACCTTATAAGCTATGTTATTGTTCCCAAATTTTCAAATCATTCACAAATTAGCGATATGGAACTACAACTTATGTATGCTCTTAAACATATTATTTCGATAAACTGGACTTTAATGGTAATGCAACAAATGTGGACTTTTAGAGACACTCAGAGCCTCTTAACTTATGCTATAATAATCAATGTCATACTTAAGCATTATGGTATCTCTAGTCCAAGATCGAACTAGACTCTAGGGATAACAAGATCGATGTGGATGTGATCCACAAGGTGGGATTCTTTCGAAACCCCACTGATATGATCTACATGCATCAAAGTGATCAACAGGCTACTCTTACGGAAAATCATTTTGCTGACCCTCCTGCACCTCAACCCTCTACCTTCTATATTGATTCATCTTCAACTACTACTATGCCTACCAATCAGATGATCATGGATGAGTTATTCTCGCTTCGAGCTTACATAACTACAAGGATGGACTATATGGATCTGGATGATGATAGTGATGAGCCAAAATCTTAGAATAGTTGTTGTTTAGGACTTGCTAGTTGTTCTTTGATGTTTTTAGTTCTTGACTTTGTTGGACTTTTATTGGCTTTCTAATGTTTAACATTTGTTTACCTTCTACTTTGTGTGAACCTAGTTTGCTATAATGCTTACAAAGTTATGTTGTTTCACATGATTGTATCATCTTATAGCATTTACATTATGCGGTTCATATTGTTTATTCTGACCTTGGCTTAGTTGTAAATCATAAACTTATCTTGTACCTTTTTTCCATATATATAAATATATATGTGTGTGTATGTATATATATATATATATATATATATATATATATATATGTGTGTATATATATATATATATATGTGTGTATATATATATATATATATTGTGATGGAAATTTAGCTTTTCCTTTTTTGATGAAGTCAAAAGGGGGAAAAAAGTTTGAGTTGCTTTTTTTGTTTAACATCTTTTCAGGAACATACTTAAAAACAATGGGGGGCATACTCAAGTCAAATCTTATGAAGTATGTATAAACTAGAAAACTCAAACTTTCAAGAGAATGTTGGTTTGTAATCATAAAAAATGGGAAGATTGTGAAGAAGATATTGCTCCTAAGCATAGCATGGTTTTGATGAAGACACCAAAATCACCAAAATGAAGTGAAAGGAAGAATACCATGAAGACGTAGAACATAAAGCTTCAAGACAAATGAGTACTTCATTCTTACGCTCTAATATAGTTTAGTAGCAATACTCAATAAGTGGAAACATCATTTTGAAAATAATTAGAAAACTCTTAGTCAAAATAAAACATTTTTCAAAATGCTAAGTAACGAGTTACTTAACCTGAATAATAGGCTACTAGACCTAGGTAACATGTTAATTGGATTGTATGATAGTGAGTAACAGTTTACTAGGACTGTATAACAGGATACCTGACTGAGTAATGACTTACCAAGCAAAATTGACACAGAGTAATTGATTACTCAAAGGAATAACCGAATACTCAATTGGGCAGTAGTAAGCTTCAGTAATCGGTTATGGAATGTTGTATCGGTTACAGAGAGTAGTTAAACCAGATTTTCAAATATGAACCAAATAACTTTCTTCCAAAATGAATGGGTTGCATTTCAATCATGTCCTACCTTCTCATAGGGGTATAATGGATGGTTGGAAGCCTATTTAAAGGCCAAGGAACACCCATTTTGTGTTACACACAATACACATCATTCATATACACTTCTTTGCACTTTTTCACGCAACTCTTGTTCTAAAGTTGCAGAATTTTATGAAGTTGTAGCAAAGTGCTTTTTCTATAGCTTTCTAAATTTAAACACTATTTGAGTATTGTATACTAAGTGTAGAAAGAGCAAGATGATTGCAAGTTATATAATTTTTATATCTTGTAAGGCAATCATTGCCCTAGAAATTTTTCTTCGTACATTGTTGTAAACTTTTCATCACAAGGGTGTGGTGAGAAGAGGAAGAGTGTACTTGGAAGAGGTTTTCTTCTAAGGGTGTAATAGTACTAGATGTAGCCTTTGGTGGACAAGAAAGTGAACCAATATAAAATCTCGGTGTACTTTCTCTCTTCTCCTTACTCTCTTATTTTTATGTTTTTACTTGGTGACTTTTCTGCATTATTTTCACTACAACAAACTCTAAATTTATAGCAGAAAAATTGTCTGTATAAACTAGTCAACTAATTCACCCCCTCTTAGTTGTCATCTAATACTTACAATTATCATTGGATTGGTGAGAAGCCATCAAGGATTGGTGCGATTGTTCCTCATTTTCTTATTCTAAGTTTGAACTTATGTCTTTATCCTTCCATGCTATGTAGGCTTTCCTTGTTGTCTTATTTTCTGCTTTGCCCTTGAATGGATTTTTCTTTGATAGAGTAGGACAGTCCACCTTGAGGTGTCTAGATTTATACACTCGAAGCAAGTGAACTTCTATTCTAATGTTGATGCATCATTAATTCTTATGAGATTTTTATTGGGCCAACCTTGGCACCTTTGTTTCTCCTAAGAAATTTTCTGAACTTCTTGAGAAGCAGGTTCATGTAGTCCAATATGATCTTAAACCCAAAAATATCTTCACTTGTACATTAGGCATAAATCAGTTTTTCAGAGTATCGAATTGCGAATCCACAAAGGAAATGTGGGATACTCTTGAGACCACTCATCAAGGTACTAAGGATGTAAAAAGGTCAAGAAGCAATATTCTTTCACAATAGTATGAGATGTTTAGGATGAAATTGGAACAAAAAATTATTGATCTCCATAAGAGATTCACTCATCTAACAAACCACCTTATTACTTAGGAAAATTCCAAACCAATAGTGGCCTTAATCTTAAAGTCCTTAGGTCATTGACTAGATCAAGGCAACCAAAAGTAACAACCATCTTTAAAAAGAATAGTCTATCAAATATGTTCTTGTCTACATTCTTTGGAAAATTGTAGGAACACGAGTTGGAACTAAGCCAACTAGAGATGCATGAAGAGCTAGAGAAGAAACACAACTTCTTATCCTTATCATTTTATACACCTTTTAGTTTGGAATCTTTGACTTCGTTTATGACTACACTAGAAATGTATAGACCCTCTTATATTTCATTCCATATGTCTAAGTCTTGAGACTCTATGATGATTTTCATTATGATTTTTCAGAAATCATAGCACTCTCCAACAAAGCTTGGAGGGCGATTTATGTTGGAACCTTCTCCTATGAAAGACTTAAAGGTTATCTAGAAAGTTAGGATCTAGAGAATAATTTATCCAACTTTGCTCTAGTGCCAATTGTAAGTATAAATCACAAACTAGGGGAGTTAATTATTTTTCTACAACTTATGCAGATTTTTGTCACTTCTTTTAATATGAAATTCAGATAAGCAACAAAAGACTTAAAGTAAGCAAAAATCGAAACTTTAGAAAATAAAAGTATAGGTTAAGAGATAATACCATATATATCTTGGTTCACCTTCAATCCATTGAAGGCTACATTTAGTCCACTTGCAAACCACAAGAAATTTTACTATGAATGAGTATCAATCTTACAAATTTACCAAGATTTTTCCCAAGATTATCTCTCAACAAGAAGCACAGCACTTCTTGAATTTTACTTTTTCCCTCACTACACCCTATGGTGATTACAATATATGAAGAAATGAGGAAGTTGTGTATAGGGCTTAAGGAAGTTGAGTATAACACAAATGCTCTAGTATTTTTCAGAACAAATAAAATTGACAGAAAATGTTTTTGAAAAACACTTTCAACAATTTTAAGAAAATCAGAAAAATGTGAATTAATTTTTTGCAAATTGTGTTAAAGTTGTATGTAAATTGTATATGTCGAATATGAACCATTAAGTGGTTGAAATAGACTTCCAACTAGTTGTCATACTCATTCCAAGAGGTAGAAGTCGATTAGAGAGATATTGCTTCATTTGGGAAGAAGTTGTTACAGTTTGAATATCAAACCTGCTATAACAACACTGAGAAACTGGTTACTCACTTTGGGTTATCTATTACACTCACCTTATGTCCAATGAGTAACCAATTACTCAATTGGGTAATTAATTAGTTTGCCTTGTATTTGTCAGGTAACCTATTACTCAGTTTTGGGTAACCGATTACTCTGTCTCATTAACCTGATTCTCAATTTCGAGTAATTTGTTGCTCAATTTCCTGAAAATTTATTTTAAACCTTTTGAAATCATATTTATACCAAGTTAAAGTTTCTAAATCATTTTGAAAAACATTCCTAAAAGCATTTATATATAACTCAAGTAAATGACTTAGGATTAGAAGTACTTAGCTTAGAAAACTATATAATCTAGTCCATTTGATATGCATGCTTCCAATTCTTTAAGTCTTCAATATTTTTATTTTTTTGTTGTTGGTGGTGTCTTCATCAAAACCTAGTCAAAATCTAGAGCAAGATCTTCTTCACAAATGACATGCATAGTGAAGTGGGTGGAAGTTGGGAGAATGCATTTCTTTCCAGGAGTCTTCATAAATAAAAGCTACATTTTTCACTCATAGCATCCCAAGCCTTGAGTACATCCACCAATATTTGTAATATCTTCTTAGTATTTCTCATATTTAATATACAAAGATTTTTATTCTCCTATTTGAAGAGAGAATATGATTGTTCTCTCCTTGTATTTAGAGAGAAGTTGTAACATTTTTCCACTAAGTGAAAATCTTCTGTTCTTGCATATGATTGTTTCCCTCATCATTATTTTGAGAGGGTTTTTATGTTAAATATTTTGTGCCGGATTCTATTTAATCAACTTTATTTTAATTAGTTGTGTGATATTATTTCCACAACTCTGTGACCCAACGAAGATTTAGGGGTGAAAAAATTTGGTTTATGTTTCAAAATTTCATTTATGAGTGTGAAATAGAGACTAATATGGTATTTAGGGAAATTTTGAAGAACTAAAATGACTACTTTTTTGGAGCTATTGAGGAGGGAAGAAAATGATATAAGATATTGTCGTTTTGTATCTTGAATTTTTTTTTAAAAACTAAGAGGTATCCACTTACTCCAAGAGTAAGTTTTTAAACTTACTCCTCATCCTAGTCATCAATTCTTGAGAAATCCAATAATTTGAATTAGTGAGTAGAGTTAAATCATTAGATATCCCTAAAATTGATGAATAGGATGGGGAGTAAGTAGATCCTCACTGAAAAATCAATACGAAAATTGTTTTGCTGACTGTGTTAAATTTTCCAGGATAGAAACGACACATATAGCCACATTTGTAGAAAACGTGTCACATCACCCATTCTAATACCTCTAACAGATGCATGTTAACGAAGGGATTCACATGAGTCATGATTTTGAAAATAGAAACTAAAATGATAATTTAAATTTATTAAAGATATGGTTTTCCAGAAAAACATAAAAGATCCAGATAGATGTTTACTCTTTCTTGCACACTTTGTACATATTTAGAACAAAATGCTATTAGAAATGTATTCAAATAATTTGATTAACATTATATAGAACATATAAACTCACAATATTTCAATGGCAAAAAGCACTAGAGTAATTAAAGAAAAAACATGTCAAATTAAAAACTGTTCTCTTAAAACTTTTATTTGGAAGACCAATTCCTTCAATAAGCAAACTTGACAAGAGAAAAAGAAAAATATATCTATGATTACAATTTCAGAATTTCATTCACCACTTTTTTGGAAGTAAAGTTTAGACGAGTTGTGTTAGGGAAGTTTATTATGATCCAGATATGTCTTATAGTTCTACAAACAAATTTATAAAAATATAATTAAAAATGGCATCAAAATATAATTTATTAAAAAAATAACAAACCACAAACTTAATTAGAAAGTCCATTCTACAACATAGAATACTATTATAAATGTCCAGCAACTATTGCAAGGTGGAATTATTGTATAGTTTAATACTAATGATTTTGGACACATTTAAATAGTTAGTTTTTATAAAAATACATATAAACTGGAATTAGTATTGTATAATTAAGCTGTGCATATGTGTGAGATAATTGATACGAATCATTCAATAATTTCTTTCTACTAATACCTATCGAGTGTGAATAAGTAATTATATTATTATAGACAATTAGTCTGATTTGTTACAAAAAAATAAACATCACTAGTTTTGGTAAAGACAATACAAGATAAAAAGGTGGGAGTAATAATAAATATAAATGAGTGATGATAGTTATACTCTTTAAGAGAGAAAATACTCTATTTATTTATTCACTATATTTCAACATATTATCTATTATTTATGTATTAAATGTATAATTATCAATAGTCGATTCAACTTGAAAATTATAATATATTTGCAATTAAATTGCTCAAAACTTACAAATAATGGTTAGAACCATATGTGTTGTACTGATCAAAGCCAGTTTTCACAAAGAAAAAAATTTATATTTTCAAAATAATATATTAAGGATTTGAACTTATGATTGTTTGTAACATGATCAACCACTATACCATATACCATTGCAATTGAATTATATGTTGCAAATAATGATATTTATAAATTTATTATTAATCATAATATATATAACAACCGATTTGTGAATTAATTAGAGAACCATCCATTAAAATTATTATACAACTTTGACCAGATTAATAAAATGCACGGTTTTAATATAGCTAGTTAGTCATCCTTGTTCCTTAAATAAAATAATACAAAAATGATGAACAATTTACTAATAAAAAACTTTTATGTAACAATGAATATATATTAAATTCAATCTCATATCACTTACTTTTATGTAAGAGAAAATATTACATACATGGATATCATAAGAGATTGTTACACTATTAATATATCATCTATTATATATTTATTCATTATGAATTCTTATTAAAAGTAATACACATGAATATTTGGATGATATATTAATTGTCTAAAGATTTTGTATACGCACATAAATATTAAACTCTTCTTATAAATCAAATTTTTACTATAGTTATTTAGAAATGGAATGTGAATATAAAAAAGTATAAATGGTTAAAAAATGATTTGCCACAGAGTTTTATAGCACTTTACAATGTATCCTCGTAATCCAACATCAATGTCTTACATAAAATATCATGTTTCAGCTTCTATTAGGCCTCTCATTAGAACGATGATGACATATATGTTTATGTGCTAAGGAAACACAATTAGGAGAGAGTAGTGTGCATGATTGACCGTTATTTCAGGTTATTGTCTGACTTACAACCTCCATTAGTTTTTGCAGCAAAAACTGGTTTTTTCTATTTTTGGTTAGTTGAGTTCCACCATCCATAACTTTGAAAACCTTTATTTTTCTTTTTCTTTCTTTTGTAATCACATTGTTGTCAAACCATAACTTTTTATCTTCCTTCACTCCCTTGTGTGTCATTGATAGAAATAAAAAAGAGAGACATTGAGAGAAAGGTCGTGATCTCGTCCCCAAACAAGGTCATGATCTTCCTCCACCACCTGATGAGTTTTAATTAAATTAATAACCATCATCACTATATAATATAGATTATAAGAAGTTGTGTGTATTTATTTTTTAATCCTATCTGCTGCACGTTTTGCTCATAGTTGTTAGGTTTGCTTATTAACCTTTTGTACGGTGTACCAAATTGAGGACAATATGGCTACTAGGTCATTTACTCGTTATGTTGAGGAAGAATTAGGGAAGTTCCCATATTTTGTGCTCTATGTATTCCTTGAATGGGTGTTAATAATCATACTTTTCTTAGATGGTTTTCTCGCATTTCTTGGAAATGAGTTTGCCAGGTTCTTTGAATTGAAAATCCCTTGCTGGCTATGCACAAGGTTTGATCATGTACTAGTTCATAGGAATCCTGATTTCTATTACAACGAGTCGATATGCGATTCTCACAAAAAAGATATCTCATCTTTGGCTTTTTGTCACAATCACAAGAAACTCTCTGATATAAGAAAGATGTGTGAAGGGTGTCTGCTTTCATTCGCAACTGAGAGAGAATCGGATATTGACACATATAAATCTCTGGTGGGAATTTTGCATAAGGATTTGGAATGCTTTGTTGAAGATGGCCAACCAATTCAATTGAGTTTGAAGGATGAAGACATCACACATGTTGAGACAAGTAGGACGCAAAAGTGTTCATGTTGTGGAAAGCCATTAAGAATTAAGTCCTCCCATGGAAAACCAAGGCGTTTAGAATCTTTTGCTCGAGCTCCCACTCCTTCTCCACGAGCTTATCCATTTTCTGCTTTTAAAAATGAGGAAAATAATGCTCTAGATTCACCTCGCATCCCGTATAATGAACTCAAGTTTATGGAGAATGACTTAGAGCTTCAAGAGTATGATGATGGTTCTAATGTGAATAACCAGAATATTAAATGTGAGTGCTTTCACGTAGAAGTATTACTTGAAGTTTTGATTGACTAGTTTTAACAATTTCTTAGAAACACCTGATAGTTTAATTAACAAAGCATGCATATTTTTTTGGTAGCAAACTATCATGTTCGGCAAGAAGTTGTCAAATAAATTTTTTATTTGTAAAACACAAGTTTCCACAAGTATATGCTAGCTTGTGTAGATTATGCTAAAGTTAGGGTAGAATAAAGCTCTTTATGCAAAAGTCAAATCATTCTATGAAAAAAATTCTCCTACATAAATTTTGGTTGTATAGCATTTCCTAGTTTTTATTGTGCTATTATGCCTTTAAATGGGGCCAAAAAAATGATTCAAACACTGCTATGTTATTTGATTATGTTTATGTTCTTCACAGTAAGAGAAGACCCCAAAGTACTCTCCATGCCTTTAATGACAGAAGCCAACAATTTGAATGACGAGTCCCACAAATTAACCCCAACATTTTCAAGGAGCAATAAGTTCTTTGGAATCCCACTCACAGATTCAGCAAACAACAGTCCCAGATGGTCTTACAGGATTAACAGGAAATCAACATTGGAGAAAACAGAACTTGCCTATGAGTCCAACGAAGTGAATATCCAAAATGATTTCGACGACGCCATATTAAACAACTTGAAAAGGCAAGTTCGCTTGGATCGCAAATCTCTCATGGCTTTGTACATGGAACTGGATGAAGAAAGAAGTGCCTCAGCGGTTGCCGCGAACAACGCAATGGCGATGATCACGCGTTTGCAGGCAGAGAAGGCTGCAGTGCAGATGGAAGCTTTGCAGTATCAGAGAATGATGGAGGAGCAGGCAGAATATGATGAAGAAGCCCTACAAGCAAGTAATGATATGATTATCAAAAGAGAGGAAGAGATTAAAGTTTTAGAAACTGAATTGGAGATATATAGAAACAAACATGGAATGTTAGCTGAAGAAGATGTTTTAAAGGTAGCTAACATATCTTATGGTGACAGCAACTCTACTCTGTCTCTCAATGGAGGTGAGGATAGTGATGAAAAAGGCCTCGTCTCTGATCAACTTGCATTGTCTCAGGCCGAAAATGGAGGGATAAAGCCAGTTGAGTTGATCAAAGATTTTAAAGCGGAGAAAACATATCTTCTTGGTAGGATGAAGAAAACAGAAAACAGAACATCCATTACAGAAAGTGGAACTTATTCCTTAAATTCTAGCTCTGACAGTATTAATACTTTAGGCATTGAGACAGGTAAATACAATTGACATCCCTCAACACTTGTTTTACTTGATACCTCTCTTGTTTTGGAAATTACGTCGATTTTCCTTGAGATTGATTTTGTTTTTAGACTTGTCTTTGAGGTTTATTTGTTGTCATTCATTACAATTGTCCCCTTGAAGTTCATCCCTTATAATATAAGTCTCAAAAAAGGTTGGAATAAGTTCTTAAACAATAACTCAAACGAAATTAGATTTCAGAGTAATTTCTTCAAAATTCTTTTGTTTAATGCCCTTCCTCATAATGCTTGTGATGTGACAGGAATAGGAAGTGAAGCTTCCCTACCAAAAGAACTATCTTCCCTTACTGAAAGGGTGAAAACTCTTAAAGAAAATAGTGGGTTCTTAGAGATTGTTTCCAAGAAACCTGAGAAAAACTGTGAAGGAACCAAAATTTTGACAGAGATATCAATGAATCTAGAGAAGCTCAGTCACCTTGTTATGACGTCCATTGAAGTAGACAACAATTTTACTGAGAAAGATGATTGAATTGTATGAGTTTACCTGAAAACTAAAAAAAGCCTAGCTTGTGGTGTGGACTGACACTAGAAGCTTTGCGATGAGATGGATCATGTATTGAAAGGATGGATCGGGTCTCTTCTATATCGACGAACCTAGAGGTCAATGACTTCAAAGCATGTCCTCTTACATGACTTGAATATCTCCATTACTAGGCTTGTTTAACCTTCATTAGGTTCATTTGGACAAACTTCTCTAGGATTTGCTTGTTTATATGACTATTGTCAACAATTCCTTTTTTTCTTTTTAGTATGTACTTCTTTATCCTATGGAAGAGATACAAATTATACTGCTGTCTCTGAAGCTTCAGGAAGCTGTAAGTATATGCAGAATAGTTGTATATTTTCCATTAAATGTAATATAGTCTTTGATATACATATTTACTTATTTAATACATTAATACAATTTTCCTCATCTCAATTTTTAGCAGGAATTAGGATATAGATCATATAACAGATTTTTCCATCATCTCCAGACTTATCTTGTTTCTTTCTGTCAAATACTAAACATAACCATTTATGCTAATAAAAGATGCGCTCTTCTTTTATAGTGGCAATGGTACAAAAATAAGCACTTTTTTGGTAGATAGGACTTTTTCTTAATCCGTGAACATACAATTTTTTTAAGTATAACAACCACACATGAGGCTTCCACTTGGAAGTTTCATAAAATGGAATAAGACCAGCTCGAAATCCATTCCATCTATCTACAAAATAATATCTTTGGTTGTTTCTCTCTCCTTGACTACAAGATACAAGAAAAATTATACCACTTCCTAAGGTTTCCTTTGTTTATAATTGTGTGCAGTGTTTCAAATTGTAGATATATTTTTAATATTGATCGTTGTGATAACAGTTGTAACCGCATTACACCGTAATGGCAGTGTGACACCATGTGATCACAATGAGTCGCAACATAACTGTATCGGACTGCATTGGGTTGTATGAGGCCGCAATCCAACCGCATCGGGTCATATTAGACCAAATTGATATCAAAAATATTTTTTAGTCACAAAATAATTCACACCCCACAATAGCCGAAATCTTCATCGCAATAGCAGCAATAACCATAATCACAGTAATCGCAACCTCATTTTAAAAGACTGATTTTGTGACATTCACTGTAATTGACTACTTGTTGGATCGGAAAATTTAGATAATTAGTGGAAGTGCATGCATAATTTTATAACTAAGCAGGTGGCTTGTGAGGTCTCATAGTTCTTGTGAGTTGTGACAGTAGGAATAGAAACTGTATTAGGAGTCGGTGGCTGAGTGAGAGGCATTGGATCAAGCTGAGACATTGGGATGACTTAATTAGGAAAGGGATCAATTATACTGTCTGAATAGTTAACTATTTGAAAGAGAAGAGTGGTTTCATGAAATACCGTTTCCCAAAACATGAAAAATTGCTTGGTTTCCAGATTTTACATTTTGTAGCCCTTATATCATTGGGATAGCCCATGAATCTGAACTTATTCCTAGTGTCAAGGGTAGAGGCAAAACACAAGCAACCAAACACCTTGAAGTATCATAACTCCATTCTTTCTAGTAAGGTTAGTTGATAAGGACATTGACCTTTTAATATGGGATTATCGGCAGTGACATATCTAGGACTTTATAGTAGGGAGCACAACATATTCAAAAACTAAAATAATATATAACATCAAATATAAAAAGATGAAAATATTAATGTTAAAATTGTAAAATTTAAATATATTTAATCAAATAAATAATATTTTTTCGTAAAATATATTTAATCAAATAAATTACATTTCTCATTGAGTAATCAATTCTTTGTCAATATTGTTGAACATTTCTCGTTAAATATAAGTCACTAGATAATCATTCATTCATGTATATTCCATTCGATTATGCAACCTATTTTTTCACACTTTTCATAGTTGAAAAAACGTTTTCTAGAGTTGTATTGCTAACTTCAAAAGAATATGAACTAATGCATAAAAAAGTGTCTTCCAATTTCAACTAACTTATCTTAAAGATTATTCATTCCTTTGAAAGAAGCAAATTCAATATTATTATGCAGGTTAATGATGTAAGTCTCAAGTCGATTATCAAACATTACTTAATCAGTTGAACAAAAATCATATAGATAAAAGTTTACAAATTCAATGACAAAAGTAGAGAAGAACGAAAATAGACTCAAAAAACATACAAAGAAGCAACTCCGAGAGAGATGATGATGAAGTTCCTTAAGTTACATATATATAATATTATAAAACAATTCAACACAATAATAATTATTTGTTTTTCACAAAACATGTCATGTCATTTACACACAAAAAAATTTCGACCTTGTAGAGTTATAGATAAGAGTGTATATTTATATATATGTTAATGTAAAGATTTTTTCACGGTTATTATATTATCCAACATTAACTTAAATTAATTTTTGAAGAACTAATGATAATTAAATACAAATGAAAGATGATATAGTGATAATGTATAGAACTTATACATTATTAATATATACATTTTTTTTATATAAATAATATACATATTATTTTTTAAAAAAACCAGGATGTGCATTTGCACACTCTGGAATCAACCTACCACCGTTGTCATCGGACCGGGTAATTCATATATAATTAATCATTTTATATATAAATATATAATTATATTTAACTATAAAATTTTATATAATTAATATTTATGTATAATTATATTAAGTAACATTTCTCTATTTTTTTGGACCGGAATAAAATAAAATATTAGATTAGTTTTCCATTTTTTTATGTTTTAAGTGAACCGTCTAGTACACTTCTTAGGTTATTCCGGTTTAATCAAGTTTAATACGATTCGATTATAATTTCCCAATTCAAAGTAGTTCAATATCTTATTCAATTAAAACTATAAACTAAAATTGCTTTCAAGTCCAATCAGAAATCGAATCGGTCAGGAGTATTGGGTCCTCTTAACATTACTTTGAACAAATGAGAATGGATTATGGTTAATGATTCCCTTATTTTTCATACATATTGGGTGCAGGATTTGGCTTATAGGACATCATTTGTCAGGTTGCATATAAAATAAGTAAATAATAGTTGCTATCATAAGTAGGATGGTGATATGAACCTCACACGTCACAATGCAAAATATAAAAGGAAGTGGGGTCAGGTTGTTGTTTGAAACAAAAGCAAGTTTTCAAAGTTTGGCAAGTGGGCATATTTTACACCGTAAACATGAATAGTTGTGAGGAGAAGTATTGAGAATTTGATAAGAAATATATTTTACACTGTAAACATGTATAATTGTGAGGAGAAGTATAGGGAATTTGATAAGAAGTAGAAAAGGAATATAATAGAATGCTTAGTTATTTGCATTTAATTAAATAATTCTTATTGGTTGTATATATTCTTAGTTATTGGGATCTTGCCACTTGTATTGTTATGTAGTGGATATAGAAGTTTATTATTCACTAATACAAGTTGTAGTTATTAACTAGCAAGTTACCCACATTTACATGTGCAATATTTTTTTTTTACCGCATGGATAAGAATGCATATATTACATGTGTATTTACATGGTTAAAAATATATATGTTATTCGTATATTCATATGGTTAAAATCACACATGTTACACATGCATTTGTATTGTTAAGAACAAACATGTGACCCATGTATTTTATTAGCAGGTCAAGGTAGAGGTGTCAAAACGGGCTACTCGGAGGGTTCGGGCGAAATCGGGTCGGGCTAAAAATCCTGGATACAATTTATACATATTAGATTGTAGCCCAAACCCGCCCTAAGCGGGTTGCGGATTGTGGCGGGTCGACCCACATAAACTATTTTTTTAACATATTTAATCTATTTAAAAAAAATATATTATTTATATTAACATATAACTTTTTTAACACAAAAAAATGCAACCAAATTTATAGATCTAATGCTTTGTGTTTGAGTCAAGACGTGATGTTATGTCCAGGTGTATGATTTTTAACATAACTTTTTTATTAAATCTCTTATTTCTATTGGATTCTCGCTCTCTAACACAATATACTTTATAACTTCACTTAAGTATATAAACCTTTGGATCTACCAAAAATATTATTTTTGTATGTTCTTTATCAACACTTTCATTGTAAACTATTATATTAAATTTGGTTGTGTGAAGTTCTCTATAGTAAACAATTATGTAGATTTTAGTTTTGTTGTAAATATTATTTTCTTTATTCTGTTTTTGTTGTAAAAGTTAAATCAAATTAATACACACTAACACAATATTTATTATATATTTTTTTTATTATAAGTTGTTTTGTAAATTTTCACTTAGTGCTTATTATTAAGCCAAAGGTCCCAAAAAAAAGTTAAAACAAATAAGTAAAATAGGTAGCTCGAACCCGTATGGGAAAGCCCGACCCAAGCCCAGATTTAAAATAGCTCAGTCGATCGGACTAAAGCCCAGATTGTATAAAAAGTACTTAATATGATACCCAAACCCTATAAATGTTCGGGCTTTGGCGGGCCGGCCTGACTGTGCCTGTCGTTTTGACAACTCTAAGTCAAGGATGCATTTCAGCAAAAGATACTAATTTGGAGAAATTTCTTAACACCCAAAAGTAAAAATCTGAACTTTTAAGTTGATTGTCAAACTGAATGACATGTCAATAAGTGAAAAGAAGAAGATAATTTTGACCATATATTTGTAGCTTCGTTATTAAGCTTTGCAAATAAACAAAATGTTCATCACTTCATTATTCATGTACCCTTCCTAGAAAAGAAAAGTAAAATTTAAAAGTAGAAACAAATCAACTATAATAAAAAAATATCAAACTCAAGAAGTGAAAGGTGCATTGCAGCTAAAGATCATAACTTTAAGAAGTTCTTTCACACCTTAAAAAATAAAAATCTAAACTTTTAAATTAATTGACAGATAGAAAGACATATCAATAATTGAAAAGAAGAAATTAGACAAAATATATTTTTAACATCAAGAACCATATATTTAAGAACCATATATTTGTAACATCATTATTAATCATTAGAAATAAATAAGCTAGACAAAATTAATAACGAAATAAGAGCACTGAAGTTTTGCATTAGACTTAATCGAATACCTATTATATGAAAATTAAACTTTCAAACAATATAGAAGAAACTCATAACAAAAAATGACAAAATGATTTACGAGACTACCCGATGATGAAAATGGATTCAACACTGAAATCCCCATTTATTTGAAAAATAGATGTTTTGGATCATATCTTGAAGTTTAGTGTGTGTGGGTAAACCTTGATGAAAAATAAAATAAAATTATATCTACCAGCAAGCAACTCGTTGAATCGATTCATCAGTGATGAAGTAATGAAAAAATAAAATGAGTATAAAATTATACCTCGTTTGACGATGGAAGATATTAGACTTGTTTAATAAAGTTTAAAAAAATGTAGGAGAAGTAGTTTATGAGTTTCAAAAGAAGAGAAAATTAAGAAGTAAATTGAAAAAAGAATGAAAAATAAGATTAAGATGTAATTTGAAATGAAATAAGAATAGAGAGATGAAAGGTTAATTTGTTGAAAGGTTAATTTGTTGAAAGGTTAATTTGATGAAAATAATATATTCTTTGGATAATTGTCAGACATACATTTATATGAAGATAGTAGAAGAGGAATATAGTGTGTGAGAGTTTACTATAAGAATATGTAGGTATTTTGGAGGGAAAGAAATTAAGGAGAGGTTGACATGTGTCTATGATAACATGACAATATCTTTTTTTTGTTATACATATAATAAATCTATTCAACAAATATAATGAGTGAATTGAAAATACTCTTTTAATCTATTAATCTAGTCTTATTCTTAATTCCTAAGAGTAGAATAACAATAGGTTAATTTCCTAGTAGACATTTTATTTCCTATTAATTGTTGCTTTCGTTTGCTACTCAATTCCTCTCATAATTGCTGATGATGCTTAACAACTCTAACATCCATTCTCCATACTCTCACTATCCACCTAATGTTCCCAATACTCCCCAAAATCCTTGTCTCTACACTCATAGTACTACCACCAAATCCTACAACTACATGTCTCAATTCCCTTCTTTTCCACGGTGGTGAAAACAACAACCTCCCAAAAACCAAGTTATCTACCTTCTCAATTATTCACCATATGAATTATTTTATTATACTTAATCTCAGACACCTTGTTTATCAAACCAAATCTTAAATCACATGATTACTTCTATCCCTATCCAACATCACTAACATAAATAAATAAATAAAATTAGTGACCAAAAGCTCCCCATTGTCAACAAATGAAGCATCACCGGCAACCACAACAAGCTTCACCACCTCCATCACCGACAACCACGATAAGTTTCACCATGTCCATCACCAAAAGTTAGTATGTAAATAGGAGAAAGTTTCTCCCTCATATGGATAGAGGAGGAACATATTTGTTTGGACACACGAACACTTTGTTGTTATTGGTTCTAAAGAATGGAGCAAAAGACTTTTGAATATCTAGTCTATACAAATTTTTGAAAAGAAATTTGCTAGATTTGAGAAGAAAAAATAAAAATTGATTTTGGAAGACACAAAACCAAGACTCCAAGAGACCACAACCTCCATACATAGAGCTCAAAATGGGAAAATATTGGTCCTACATAGAATGTTTACTTATAGCACAATCATCATGTCTAGGAGTAGTACAATCATGTCCAGCCACATGCCATCTTCATTAGCACCCATCCAAAAGTTGAAATATGGGTCATTTATAAGAAACAAAATGATCTAAGTCATTTATATTCATTGGATTTTCAATCTAACAAAAAAAACAAACATTTACAAATATTATTTTCAATTTCATACATTATTTTTGTTAATTCTTGTTTGGTAATTCAGTTTTGTTAGTTGATGAAACTTACTATTTTTAGGTTGTTAGTTAGTTGATCATTTCTATAAATAGTAAGACATATGCATTGTAAGAATTGAATCATTCTTCTCTTCATTGATAAAAGCAATACACTAATATTCATTGAACTCTTCTTGTTAATTTCATTTTCTTCTTCTTTCTTCTTCTCTGTTCTTCTCCTTCTGTTCTTCTTTTGTTTCTCTTCTTCTTCATCCAACAGTGGTATCAACAGCTTTGTAGGAGGGGATTCTATGTGAATCTTCCAAGAGAACCTGGGTAGGTGTTATCGTGCACAGCAGAGGCAACAAAGAGATGGCAAACAATGGGGGTTTCTCCGTGACACTTCCTGTCTTGGATGGCAAGAACTATGACCGATGGAGGAATCAAATGAAAGCCATTTTTGGCTTTCAAGAAGTGTTTGAAGTAGTCCAAAATGGATATCAGGAGATTGAGGAAGGAGCTGGTGAAGCTCAAAGAGCAATCTACAAAGAAGCCAAGAAGAAATATTGCAAGGCTCTCTTTCTTTTACATCAATGTGTTGATGGGGCCAACTATGAGAAGATAAATGGTGCTGAAACTGCCAAGCAGGCCTAGGATAGCTTAGAGAAAAGCTATGAAGGAATGGCCAAGATCAAGAAAGTAAAGTTGCAACAGCTCAGAAGGCAATATGAGCTTCTGCAGATGGAGGAGAGTGATTCTGTGGCAGAGTACATGACCAAGATCCTAACTCTTTCGAATCAAATGAAGTCATGTGGCAAGATGTTAAAAGAAAAGAGCATAGTGGAGAAAGTGCTAAGGACTCTCACTTGCAAATATGATCATATTGTAGTTGCAATTGAGGAGTCTAAAAATCTTGAGGAACTCAAGATTGAAGAGTTACAAGCATCTCTGGAATCTCATGAGTTGAGATTGAAGGAAAGAAATCCAGAGAGAATTGGTGATCAAGCATTGCAAGCAAGATTCACCAAGAAGCCTCATAGCTAGTGGAGCAAGGAAGCCAATAGCAAGTGGAAGTCAGGTGAGCAAGGACACTCTGGCAGAAAATCTGATAACCAGTGGAAATCAGGAAAGGAAGGTGAATCAAAGGGGACTACCAAATATGCAGATGGTAGGAAGAAATTTGATAGAAAGAAACTTCAGTGCTACAAGTGCAGGAATTATGGTCATTTTGCTTCTGAATGCAAAATGAATAAATGGACAAATAGTAGAGAAGAGGAAGCTGGTTTGGCTCACAACAATCAAGAATCAGATGAAGAATATTGCTTGTTGATGGCCACTACAAGAAAAGATCAGGTAAAAGAGGAGAAAGCTGAGATTTGGTATCTTGACACAGGATGTTCCAACCATATGTCAAGAAGAAGAGATTGGTTTACAACTCTGGATGAATCTACTAAAAGTAGAGTCAACTTTGCAGACCAAAGCTCAGTAACTGCAGAAGGTGTTGGACAAGTTGTGATTCAAAGGCAAGATGGCAAACAATCATACATCTCCAATGTGCTTTATGTACCTAAGATGAAGCATAATTTGCTTAGTCTTGGTCAGTTGTTGGAGAAAGGGTATGAGATGGTGATGAAGGATGGTCTGCTAACTGTCTTTGATAAGAAAGCTCATAAGGTCTTGAAAGCTCCTCTATCCTCTAACAGAACATTCAAGGTTCAAATTCAGATTGGTGATCAGAAATGCCTACAAGCAAACTCAGATCAAGTCACTTGGTTGTGGCATCAAAGGTATGGCCATCTAAATTTTAGAAGTCTTGAATCTTTGAGCAAAAACCAATCTGTTTTGGGACTACCACTAATCACTGTTCCATCTATTTTGTGTGATGAGTGCCAATTGAGCAAGCAGGCAAGAAACTCATTCAGTTCTGATGTTCCTACAAGAGCAAGGAAGCCATTAGAGACTGTCTTCAGTGATGTGTGTGGTCCTCTTGAAGAAGAATCAATTGGAGGCAACAGATACTTCCTCACCTTTATTGATGACCATACAAGAAAGATATGGATTTATCTAATCAAAAGAAAGAGTAAAGTGTTTCAAACTTTTCAGAAGTTTAAAGCACAAATTGAGAAGCAATGTGATCTGAAGCTGAAGAAGTTAAGGTCAGATGGTGGAGGTGAATACACTTCAGCTCAATTCAGTGAATTTTGCAGCAAAGAAGGGATCTTCCATGAGGTGATAGCCCCCTACACACCTCAACACAATGGCACTACAGAAAGAGCAAACAAAACACTACTCAATATGGCTAGAAGTATGATGAAAACCAAAATGTTGCCCAAGAAATTCTGGGGTGAGGCTGTCTCAACAGCAGCCTATCTCATTAATAGATGCCCATCCAAGAGATTAAAGCATAGGACCCCTGAAGAAGTTTGGTCAGGTTCTAAACCAAGTGTAAGCCACTTAAGGGTATTTGGCTCAATCTGTTTTGGGCATATTCCTGAGTTAAAAAGAGGCAAGCTTGATGATAGAGGCTCAAAACTTATCTTTCTTGGCTATCACAGTACTGGTGCATACAGAGTCTTTGACCCTCTAACTCATAGATTCTGTATCACCAGAAACTTGAAGTTTGATGAAAGCCAATGCTGGACTTGGAATGAGGAAACTAGCACTTCTAGAATGAAAGCTGGCTTACAAATTGAAGATGCATCTAGGCTGCAAATTGATAATGCTGTAAACAATCTGCCTAATTCAGAAGAAGTTGAAGTCATTGACAATCTGCATAATTCAACTGATGCTCCACATGATCAACCCCTCACTGCATCATCATCTCAAAGAGTAAGACAACCACCATCTAGATTGAGGGATTATGATGTTTTTCCTGACTCTACAATCAATGATTGCCCTGGCTAATCAGAACTCTTGGAACATCCATCAAATGGATGTGAAATCTGCTTTCTTGAATGGACCACTTGACAAAGAAGTCTATGTGTTTCAGCCACCTGGTTTCATAGCAGCAGGCAAAGAATAAATGGTTTATAATTCTACACAAAGCACTCTATGGACTCAAACAAGCTCCAAGAGCATGGAACAAGAGAATAGATGCTTTTCTGCTACAACTTGGCTTCACCAAATGCACAACTGAGCATGGTGTCTATGTAAAAGGGAACTATGCAACTGATCTACTAATTTTGTGTCTTTATGTAGATGATCTTCTCATAACAGGTGCTGAATTTGGCAAGATTCAAGCATTCAAAGCACAAATGCAAGCTGAGTTTGAGATGACTGATCTAGGGGAACTCTCTTACTTCCTAGGCATCAAATTCAAGAGAACCAAGGCTGGAACATTGATGCATCAAAGGAAATACACAACTGATGTATTGCAGAGATTTGAGATGATGAATTGCAACTATGTATCAACTCCTATTGATGCAGGGACATTACTATGCAAAGATGGAACAGAACAAGTGGTAGACAAGACACTATATAGACAAATGGTGGGCTCGTTAAGGTACATATGCAACTCGAGGCCTGACATTGCATTTGGTGTTGGGTGGATAAGCAGATTCATGGAGTCTCCAAAGCATAGCCATTTAATTGCAGTAAAGAAGCTCCTCAGGTACTTGAGAGGGACCTTAAACTATGAAATTATGTATCCTGCTGAATTAAACAAATACGACAAAGATCTACATGGTTTTTCTGATGCTGATTGGTGTGGAGACAAATCAGATAGGAAGAGCACTACAGGATATCTTTTCTTCCTTGGTTCTGCTCCCATTAGTTGGTGTTCCAAAAAGCAAGAGGTGGTAGCCTTATCCTCTTGTGAAGCAGAGTATATTGCAGCTAGCATGAGTGCTTGTCAAGCTGCTTGGTTGAGTGCTCTTATGGCAGAATTGAAGGTGGAAACAGAAGAGGTGAAG
>NW_017715917.1:0-10919 GCF_001865875.1 Lupinus angustifolius
TGGCTTGATAAACAATGCAAACTGAATTAAGGAAGAGTGTTAATTCTTGTTTGGTAATTCAGTTTTGTTAGTTGATGAAACTTACTATTTTTAGGTTGTTAGTTAGTTGATCATTTCTATAAATAGTAAGACATATGCATTGTAAGAATTGAATCATTCTTCTCTTCATTGATAAAAGCAATACACTAATATTCATTGAACTCTTCTTGTTAATTTCATTTTCTTCTTCTTTCTTCTTCTCTGTTCTTCTCCTTCTGTTCTTCTTCTGTTTCTCTTCTTCTTCATCCAACAATTTTAACTTCACTTTTTCGTTAAGATAATGGTGTGATCAATGGTAGGACATGTAAATGTAGTGTGATTAATTGTAAAAGTTTGTTCTTTTATATATATATATATATATAATGTCAAAATATCCATTAAAAATTTTGCACATAGAATCTTACATATCACTTTCTTGTAGAATGTTGTGAAAATGATTTTTTTTCAAAAGTTCTAATAAAAGTGTTCTTTAAAAAGCTCATTTGGAAAGTGATTTTTTTTATAAAAATGTTTTTCATTAAAAAATATTTTCTTTTAAAAATGTTTTTCTAAACGTTTTCCTTTAAAAAGGTGATTTCTTAAGAAAGTGTTTTTGTTTTAAAAAACGTGCTTTTCATTTGTAATTTTTTAAATAAAAATTGTTTTCAAAACAATGATTTATTTTAAAAAAAACGTGTTTTGAGGAGTGTTTTATTTTAAAACCTACTTTTTCAACAATGGTTTTTTAAAAGTGGCTTTTTAAAAAAATTGCTTTATTGAAATTGTGGTTTTTAAAATGATAGTTTTTTTTCTAAAGTACTTTTAATTCTAATTAAAAAAAAATCAAATATATTGAACATTCATCTAATCCATTAAAGTGAATTCATAGATGGATTAAAATTCGTCCATTAAGTTTAGATATGAATGAATTGGATAATTTAAAATATATTTTAATAAATTTATATAAATTGGCGGTTTGACTTCAATTACATTGATTTGAATCCAAATCTAAATTCATCTAATCCATTCATTTGCCCCGCTTTATTATGCACAAGTTCTGCAATGTGTACCTTGCAACATGCGATGCTCTCCACGAGTTCTCTTGACCAATTGAATATTGTAGTTTGGGTCCCTTTTTATATTTGATTATTATACATTATTCAGTCTTTAAGGACAAAGACAGTTTAAATGACGAAGTTATTGATAGACTTTCAAATTTGATATATCAAATACATGGGATTCTTAAAAAATTATCCAAGCTTGATGACAAAGTTGATCATCAAGGGATCAATAATGATAGGATGTTTGTTATTTAATTATTTTACTGAATATTTGTATAGTTATTCAATTAATATTATATTTTACTATTCACTATATATAGTTGTAGTTTCTACTCATCACATGGAATCAAATAACTGAAAGTTATCTTTTAATCTACTCTTATTCTTGAATATTAGGAGTATAATAGCTTTAACTTAATTTCTTGATAGTATACATTTTGTTTCCAATCAGAATTTTATTGCATAGTAGTCTCAGGAATTTTTCAGACATATTCTCAGTCTATTATGCCATAAGACAATGTTGTGATAATTACAATTTTTGATATGAAAGACTCTTCAAAAATGTTTAAGCTCTTCCTCAAGATAAGCTCATTTGAAATTCAATATGTGGAAGCTTCAAAGATCAGATTAAACCTAAAAACCAGAAATTAAAGACATACACTCTATCTCCCTTTTGGCATTATAAAAAGTAAATAATAAAATATATATGCCCAAGATTGAGCATGTGAGAAATATAGAGTATATGATTTGAACGAATATAAGAATGTGCAATATAATCCAAATAGAAGTCAAACAATGATTCATATTAGCATAATGATTGACATTTAATAACATAAAAGAGAGAATGAAATCTGTGCTATTACAAACCAATAGTGAAACGAAGTACTTAATGTCATAATAAATAGTACAAGCCAAAGAACAGCATGAAACAAAGTACTAAATAACTAAAATAATCAAATTACAAATATTTGAAAACAAATTACAACCAAATCGAATAAAACTAACATTCCTAGCCATTAGGTCGGATGTTGCTCTCAAGCCTCAAAGGCGAGTGTGTATATCATCAAAGCCTGAATCTATTACAATTTCCATAATTTCCAAACCTTCATTTAAGCAATCCTTATCTTGTTTGAATCTATCCATGATGTTTTCCAAATGAGCCTTGAGAAGTGCTTGAATGTAATCCTTAAGCATATCCACATCCAAAGTGCCATTGGAAGTACCCTCATCCATGACATGCATCTTCACAAGTTTAGAGTTCGAAGTGTCTGAGCTATGATGCTCTTCTTTAGGATTTGATTGAGAAGACCACTTACAATATCTCCTCCTTTCTGGAATCATTTTGCAAGGTTTAGTACTCCAACTTCTCTGTCTTTTGAGAATTCAATTCACAAAACTGGCCATGGAAATTGATTCCTAAGTGATCAATGATATGAGAAATGAACATGGAGTAAGGTAACCAAACATTCTCCGAGTGTTTTAATTTGTGGTTGCGGTTGCGATTGTGGTAATGGTTGTGGGTACTGCGATTGCAGTCATTGTGACCGTTGCGATGCGGATTGCGGCCATTACAGTGTGAATTATCTTGTGATTAAAAAACCATTTTTGAATTCGATGCGACCTGATACGGTTGCGTTGCGGACCGATATAGTTATGTTGCGGCCCGATGCGGCCGCATCATTGTGATTTAGAATCACACCGCAATTACGGTGTGATGTGGTTACGGTGACTCCTGCAACCACAATATTGCGGCCGCATCGCGATATTGCGTCCACAATTGAAATCACTGCATTCTCCCCATCACACCTTGCAATCATGTGCTCAAGAATTACATATGGAGTGAATGTGAAAACCAATTTTGATGACATTCATGTACTTATGTACTTAAGGTTAGGAATAATAGGTCGGCATTATTATGTTGTCTAGAGATCAAAATATAAACTACGATATAGTGGATAAGTTTGTCATCTACCTTCATATGGCCAGATGTTAGAGTCGTACCCTCACCATGCTTGAGATGACTATGCAAACAAGACTTACACATGAGTGAAGATGTCATTGGCATACCTAGATGGACCGTAAGATAGGGCTAAGCGCGAGGGATTACAGTTTGAGTGAAGATTTTGTACGTACAAGGGCCCTACTGAACACTGGAGGTGGATAAATTTGGTGTGTTATTATTTTGTTGCTTCAATAATTATTTTTCAATTTACTATCTTAATCGAATACTAGTTGATGATACATATCAATTAAGTTTCTCTAAAGGCCAGACAATCTATTACCATCCTAATATTAATATTCAATTAATTAATGTTATTTTCTGGTTACTCGATTACTAATCGATTATAAACCTTTAAAAACATAAAATAGGAAACACAATTTTCTTCAAGAACGTTCTAATCAATTATATTATCAGAGTTAATTCTTATTACATATAAATAAATTAATTCCCAAATATGAATGTTAAATTTAAAATAGTATAAGGGTAGAAGATTTAACATTGGAGATTTTTATACTCGTTCATGTCAAGAATAACGCTACATCCAGTCCTTCGGTAGGTTTGAATATTTTCACTAATAAGGATATCATTGGATATAAATAAATCAGCAAAGACCCTCTTATCTTCCTTCAAAATCTTATCCTTGTTGATTCCTATAGCCTTCTAGCTTTTATGTACTAAAACGAACCCTCTCTTCTAGATAGAGGACCGCTCACCCCTAATCTATCACCTTTGTTTCTAATCATAATTTAGCACTGCATTTTCATTGTTTAATGAACACTTTTCTATGTAGATAACAACATGAATCAAGATTTGAAAGACCTGACTCTAATATCTACTCAATATGAAAAACTAAGACCCTTAAAACATAATGATTAGAGAAGATGCAAAGAAGAACAATTAAGAACGGATATGATGAGCTACAATGTTGGCGACAAACAATTAAATAAAGTGCATAAAATAAATAGAAGAAAAAAAGACAAGAGAATTTGGTAAAGGGGTTCGTCTAATTGTCCCTACATCGCCGAGAGCATTGAGCGGCTACCAAAATATTATTAGAGAATAAAGATTACAAGCTTTAGCACACCCATGGACCCAAGTGCCCATGGAGTGTTTTTATTTTGTGCTTCTATCTGGTGCACCTGATAACAAGAGAAGTGAATCAAATATATAACATTGATACTCTAGTCTATTCTAATGCTAGACAATGTGAGACTTAATATAATAACATATTTCAAACATACCCAACAATCTCCACCTTGATTGAAATTGATGAGTATCTCGCTCCTTAGGAAATCTCCACATGAATCTCCACCTTAGCGAATATCTGACCCCACTTTGCTCAATGTCTAATTCTCTTTAACAACTCATCCACATAAGAATCTGCTCCCCCACAATATAAACCTTATGAGTATCATTGACGATGTTACGAAGAGCCTAGCTCTCCAAACTTGTAGTGCAACTTCTCGTACCGCCATCTAATGGAACATGCCGCCTAGCCACCTATAGCTAGGAAGTCTTTCGATATATGGAACCTCTACACCAAAGTTCACCAACAACCGTCATCTTCAATACTTAGTCAAACTGAACCTTGAAACTTCCTTGGAAAGCCTTAACCTCTACCACCATTGTTTACTCCGACAATCTTAGTTCAAATGAACTACCATACTCGACCATAAGGAGTATATCCACAACACACACCTCTTGCGTCAATGCCAACCAATGTTCGTGTCTCACCTTTGCATCCAAGCCAATGTCCATGTCACACCTTGCATCTCTACGATTACATATGTTACAACTTGCATACAATCCAATGCATGTGTTACACCCTACATCAAAGTCAGTCAGCGCCTCTATGCTTTTATGGATTTGCTAACAATTAATATCCTTTACTATGAAGTCGCGAACACGCCATAAGGATATTCTACTTCTCATCTCAAGGCAAATAGACTCTAAGTCTTCAATATGTACCTCTATCTTTTAACTCTAAGTATGTTTAGTAAACAATACTCAAAAGGGTGTTAAAACTATTTTGAAAGAAATTGGAAAACTCTTAGATAAAGTAAAAAAATTCTAAATGCTAAGTAACAGGTTACTTGACTTGAGTAACAAGTTACTAGACCTAGATAACATTTTTACTGCTTTACTAGGACAACATAATAGGTTACCTGAATGAGTAAACAATTACCCAGTAAAAATGACACAGTGTAATGATTACTGTAAAGCAGTAACCGATTATTACTCAAAAGAAAGTTTGGATAATCGATTACACAAAGGTGTAATTGATTACATAGAGTTGCTAAACCATATTTTCAAATCCAAACTGAACAACTTTCGTCCAAAGTTAATGGGTTTCATTCCAATCGTGTCACAACTTCGTGGAAGGGTATATTCGCTGATTGGAAGCCTATTTAAACGCATTGAAACAGTCATTAACCCACGAATTTATACTCAAATTTCACATTCAATTCTATGTACTTCCATGCAATTTTTGTTCTACTTATTTACCAAACCTTTCCAGCCTCTCATAACTCAATAGAGTTGGTTTATCAATCTTTAGCATCTCTCTACGTGAGGGTACACAATATTTGTGAAGAAGATATTGCTCCTGACCTTGGCACGATATTGATGAAGATACCAAAATCAACAAAAAAGAAGAAAAAGGAAGAAGACCTTGAAGACAAGCTTTCAAATATCAAGATTTTATAGTCTTCTAAGATAGGTACTTCTATCCTAAAATATTTCATTTATGACTAGTCATAATGCTCAAGTGAAAACCTTTTTAAAATCATATTGAAACTTAGATTCAAAGGAACTTAATTTTCAAAAGCTAAGTAACGAGTTACTTGACCTGACATGTTACTTGAACTAAGTAATAGATTATTGGGACCGAGTAACAGGTTACCGAAAAAAGTTACATAAAGTAATCATTTACTTAGTTGGACATAATGATTGGATAATCGATTACCCAGTGCTAAAATCCAAACTGGACAATTTTCATATAAAACAAACAGGTTTCATTCCAAACGTCTTGTACCTTCATCTTGAAGTATAATGGATGGTTGGAAGCCTATTTAAATGCACTTGAACACCCAACTCGTGACACAACTTTTACACTAATCTTTCACACAACTTTCATACACTTTATTCTTGTAACTTTGCGTTTTTAACTTTCCGAATTTTCTAAAGTTGCATTCAAGTGTTTTTATCAAAGTTTTAATACTTTAAACACTAAGAGCATTGTGTAACACTTGCAAGTGAAAAGATCAAAAGGATTGCAAATCTAGAATTTTTATATCTTCTAAGCCATCTTTGCCCTAGACATATTCTTCAATTCTTTACAATTTGTTGTAAACTTTTCACCATAAGGTGTGGTGGAAAGGGGAAGAGTGTTACTTAAGATAGGTGTTCTTTTAAGTTATGAAATATTAGTGAGTGTGTAGTGTACTCGTAATCTAGGAGTGAGATTTGTAATTATAACTCATTATATCAATGAAAATATTTTGTGTGGCAAGAGGACTAGATGTAGTATTCGGTGGGCAAGAAAATGAACCACTATAAAATCCTGGTGTATCTCTAGTCTTCTCTTTACTCTTAATCTTTACAAGTTGTGCACTTTTATTTTCTACAACTAAATTTCCGCTGCATAATACTCTCACTTTTTAAAGTTGTGAAAAATCGTACATTGTGCAGGAAACTAATTCACTCTCCCTCTTACTTTGCCATATTGAACTTATAATATTTAAATCATTTTGAGTCTTGAACTCACTAAGAAAAAAATCTTAAGATTAATAATAGCAAACAAATCTTTAACAACTCACTTATGTAATTACATGCAAATAGAATTTCAATACAACAAGTATTTTTATCTAAATTCTAAGCACTTGTATTTTATTGAATGTTTATTTCTCTATTATTGTGTGTATGTCTTTATGTTGCATATTGAGAGATGAATTTCAACTAATTCAGAGAATATTCTAACAATCTTCAAAAGTTTCCATTTAGAGTAGAAATTAAATGTATTGGTTCATTGAGTCTTGATAATACAAGAAAGTTATTGCTTGAATTCATTGTGTATTAAGCCATGTTTGATTCCATATTAATTATGTTGTATTCATTGGATTAGAGTTAATCTTCCTTGATATATCTTTGACTTCTCTCTTGATCATTAACTTCAAACTTTAATGAGACATAGTGCACATTGCTAAGACGATTCTAATTATTCCTTTGTATGAGTATATTCTTTATTCTATGTCTGCAAGTTAGTTAGAGAATACAACATATCTGCAAGTTAGTACTATGTTTCTTTTACCAAGAAATAAAGTATATAACAATTGAATCATTAATAATCACAATAAATATGCATAACAAATATTCAGGTTCATATAATTAATCGGGTAGACATGCAATCAAAATACAAATTGATTCACTTTGAAGACTTGGACACACTATATCTTAGACGCACATGATTTGATTTTATTTGTGCATATCACTTGATGCAATGTCACTCGATGAATTGTCTTTGGATATGATAACTCATTAAGACAAGTTTCGCCACTAGACACATTTGATTTAACATAAAGAAAAATATCGTTGTATGTGTATATCATACAATATATGTATTTGACACGATTAATCAAACTTTCTTATTGATAGGGCAAATAGCAAGTACATGATTACATTGTCAAGTGATAAAATATCGATATCACGAGCATTGGTAAATTTAATTAATTATAATAATTAATGTATACTTAACTCAAATATGGATTAAAAGTGAATTGAGAACATTTGAATAGTTGACACTAATAATTATGAAAATAGTACAAATATTGAAATTCAGATTAATTATATTCAGAAATCCCCAAGAATCCTAATACTACTCTCATGATTTAGGATCCTAGTTTCAATAACTGAATGGTCGGATAGTTGAGTTCATCTCTCGGTCTTTCTCCAATGTATCTAAGAGGTGTAATTTGTTGGCCATACAAATCCGTTGAATAAAATTTAGTTTAGTGATTCAAATTATAACACTGAATGAAATAAGATCAGAAACAAGTATTTATCTATATCTATACTATATATAAAGCCAAAACATGGTGTAACCACCACCATGGCATAATTTATATATTCCTATTTTGTCCTCCAAAAATTTAATTTTAAAAAATCATATAATTCTATATAACCACCTCAAAGATATTAACTATAAGTTCCATATCTATACTACTTAATAAAGGAAAAACCTAACCTAACTTTCATGAAGTTATTTTGGGTTTTCCTATTTCATATTTTATAACTTCTAATTTTATTGTATAAGTTATACTGTCATCTTTATATATACTTATACTACTAAACATTTATTTCATATTTTATAACTTCTAATTTCATCTTTATAACTTCTTTCATCTTTATAAGAGATTAGGTTGAGCCAAACAAATCAAATCTAAAAATCTAAAATTTAGGAACAAAATCTGTCACCCATGGCCATGGGTGTGGGACACAACTTCACCGTGGATCGTGGCCTCCCAAGGGTTGGTTTCTAGCGATTTGGTTGTCCACGACCATGGGTGGTGGGACACAATAGTGGGTGCCGGCACGACCTGGTCATGTTTCTCTCTGAGTCATGGATAGAATTTCTTCATTTTACATACAATCATGGGCCCAAGAACGGTTAGGACGTCTGTCGTACCTTCACTTCAAGTTGTTTCTCTTCGATCCAGGCTCAACGATGACTTTTACTATGCTCGATTCCATGCTCTGAAATTATTTTGACCATTTTGGCTTTAATCTATTTATCATGCACAACATAACCAAGAGCACACCCTCAAGCTTATCTCTTGCTTGTGTTCAAGCAAGTCTTATGGCTCCTCTCACAATCTAGTATGAATGACAATATAGAAACCATGACCCAAAATTTCAAACATTTTCATGATAGTTTTGAAACAATCTAGACATTAAGATAATGCAATCATAAATAAGTTCAAATCATCGCTAAGTCTTTGAGTCATAATAAGTGTAAGAACTAGAGTCACTCTTCTTTCATCATTCTTGTGGTTTTAGTGGTTATTGTGTTTCGCTCAAGTATCTCACAATGGTAAGTTCAACAAAAATTATGAAACACAGATTTTATTTACTCAAATTTAATTTACAATTGCCAAATTTGATGTCTTTCATGTAGTTATTTGAACACAAGTTTTTTTCATGGGGTCGTAGATAATCACAATCATCATTCATACTTTCAAAAACAAACATGCATCACATAGGGTAAACCAGGAGAGAAATGAAACATGACATTTATGCCAATGCATGATATGAATGATATGCCAATGCATCATTCAACATAAAAAAACTATTAAAACTATATGTTTTGTATGATATGAATGAACGATCTAAATGCAAATACCCACTGAAGCTTAGAAATTTACATTGTCCCCAATGTAAAAATATAAACAAGAAGAAAAAGTAAAAGAAAGACTCACAAGTTAGGCGGGAACTGTCCTTGACTTACGTGTCAGTTATAAATAGCCAGCTTCGTTGAGTACATCGAAAGTACATGCAAAAGAAGAGAAACAGGGCCAAAATGGCCTATATGTCCTAGAAGGACTAGGCGCCCAAAATGAGTTTTGAAGGGCATGGGTGAGACACGACCTGTGCCTGGGGGACAGAACATGGTCGGGTATGTCTCGAAACACACTAGTAATGGCATTGCCTCGTCATGTTAGGTCTTTTCCCTTTAAAAATTATTATTATTATTATTATTATTATTATTATTATTATTATTTAGTTTTTGATTATATTGTGGCCGACACTATATACATTCTTCTACAAAGGCTCCAAACTTAGGGAGGCACTAAAGCCGATACTAAAATATTAAAATTAATAAACTAGAAAACGAAGCACCTTCAACATGGGTTACCTCCCACGAAGCGCTCGTTTAGCGTTATTAACTTGATAGTTGATCCTTGCGCATAACGCACGATCCCGTGAACTCATAACCGAGGGTGGAAGGAGTGTTTTTACTTCCGTTTTAGGTGCTTTCCCTTTCTCCTAATCATGAGATTTAGGTATGACCATCAAGCTCTCCTCTTGTGGGTTATGGGGGAGTGTTGAGCTTGCATTTATAGATTCACTAACCTCAACCACTTCTGCATCAAAATTTGAAGTGTCACCTTCCAGCATACATTTCTCTAAGAGATCCTCATATTTCACTTTAGTCACTTCCTTCTTCACCACTTGGTTCAACGTATCAACCCTGCACCATGAGTCCTAAAGAGAAGGTTATTTAATTGATTTAACAATATCAAGTTTAACATTTTCATTCCCTACTGAAAGTGCACATGTCAAGATAGCACTTTGGAAAACTCTCTCTATGTGTTTAGTTTTGATGAGGACAACTTGTGATCGTGAAAGCTTGAAGATCATCAACAAATCAGCATGCTTAAGACTCTAGATTGGTATTAGACTTAGACTAATAATTAGTTTAGGTTGAGTCTAAGGCTTAGGTAAACTCTATACATGTCTCATATGCATAAAACTTTAAATCATTTTAAGTTTTGAGATATGTCATTTATAATATGTTCATGCATCATATAAATACATGTAATATGTGCATCCTAGGCATAAACTCAGTATTGAACATGTATAAATTAAGTGCATAACGTATTTGAGTTTTGCAATTTGAAAATACACTTAGAAATATGTTGTTAATCGATTAAGGCATGATTTAATCGATTAACATAAGTTTTTGAAAAGTTGTTGAAACTGAAAACTTGGAAAAACAGAATCAGTTACGTTTTTAAAACACGTTAATCGATTAACCAAGGTCTTAATCGATTAACTAGGTT
>NW_017715918.1:0-685 GCF_001865875.1 Lupinus angustifolius
TGTAAAATAAATTTTTACATGATTTTAATCGATTAACCATGCCCGTTAATCGATTAAGACCAGCAGCTTAAGTGCAGACAGCATCACGGTTTCATGCTTTTTCCGGCATTTTCTCCATCTCTTTTCACTTGTAAGTCTTTGAAACTGCAACTCAACTGATCCAAGTGCTATAAGGTAGATAAACCTCTCCTTAACCCTCTCAAAACCACCTTTAAATCTCACATTATCATCCTCATTCCATCGAATTCCAATTTTTCCCAAAATTAAACCCTAGGTTAGGTTTGCCCAATCCTTCTCTGCCTCGTCCAACATCAATTCAGGTTCTACATTGAAATGGAGCAAAGTCGCGCAAAAAGATTCAAAACTGCTGCCAATCGTGGACGAAGACCGAAAGCTGGCTCATCCTCCACTCGGGACCGCGGTGACCCTTATTACTCACTCATTCTGCAAGAGACCCGTTTGGCGAAAATTCCTAGGACGCAAACCCACGTACGTAAGGTATGTCGACTTAACCTGGATGGCGGAACAGAATTTCAGCTTTCCGCATGATATGGAGGCTCAGGGAGCCGTTAAATTTCTGGAATTAAAGGGACAAGTTTACCCTGCTCTAGTTAGGGAATTTTATGCAAATTTCAGATATAAGGATGGTAAATACGTCTATGATTTCTGGTAAATTGTTTGAGAT
>NW_017715919.1:0-1209 GCF_001865875.1 Lupinus angustifolius
GCTTATATTCTGGTACAGAGGAACACAAATCATGCGCAGCCCACTGTGAATGATTTGCGTTTCATGTAAGCTGTTAAGCATAATGTAATGATTAATTGTCCTGAGGAAATATTGAAGATTATGAACAGTGGGTCTCTATCTCAGTCGAAGTTGCTTCCCTACAGTATATTCATTTCATGCATTGTGGATTATCTGCATATAGATGTTTCTGACACCATCATTGTTGAGTATACTGACAAGGACCATCTGGTTGGTGAGAGTCTCATTCATAAAATGGGTATATACAAGTATGGTACTACTTGGCAATACCAGGAGGACTACACTACTATTGATCTGGAGCTGTCCGATGATGATGATCAGGGTGGCATGGGTGATCAGAATGCTACAAATCAGGGGGAGCCCTCTAGGACAGCATCGCAGGATTCTGTTTTCGGTATGGCTCAGATGGAAGCTATGGAGCAAAGGCTCAACAACCGAATGGATCTTCATTTTCAAGGGTTGAAGGACTCATACTTTGCAGGTATGGAACACTATGAAGAGCGTCAAATTGCCTATTCAGACAACCAATAGCAGTCGAAGAGGAATTTGATTCAATCAACAGCCGAAGCTCAGAATGCCTTCATTCGATCTACTGCTGAAGCTCAGAATGCATTGTTTTGTTCTGAATTTCAGAAGTTGTCTATGCTGATCAGGGGTGACCAGAACATTGTTATTCCTGATGATGAGATTGATCCTCCTCCACCTCAACCATAGTATAGAAGACTTTAGACCTAGGACATCTTACCCTTAGGTTTATTTCTTCGTTATTGCACTTTATGGATTCAGTTGTTGTTATTTCCAGACTTATTTGTGCATCTTTATTTGTCTCTGCTTGACATATTATGGTTTGTAATGGTTGCTGAATACTTTTACTCTTTATGCTATGATTCTATTTTTGTGCTTAATTATGTTAAAATAGCTTATTTGGTTGTGTGAATGGATCTTGATTATATGAGATGTTTATGGTGCATGATTTAAGCTAGTTATTGCACTACATTTCTTATCATGCTCATTGATATGTTTATTCTTGTATGCCGTTCTCCTTACCTCTTAGTTATTTTAAACGTCTAAACAAACGCATTTGTTCGAGCTACCGAAAATGAAACAGGTTAATAGTTAAATCCCAAAATTCATTAATCTTGTTTTATGTTTAACTACATATCTCTGCCT
>NW_017715920.1:0-289 GCF_001865875.1 Lupinus angustifolius
TTCCGAAATATTAGCGCATCATATCAATCAGTTCCAATACAATCTTCAAGCTAATTCAACAAACAATTGGTGTAGTGTTTTGTCATCATCAAAAAGGGGGAGATTGAAAGTGCGCATGTAAAGAGGAGCACTTTGGAAAGCTTTCTCACTATATGTTTTGGTTTTGATGAGGACAACTTGTGTTTATAAGAGCTTGAAGATCATCAACAAATCAGCGTGCTTAAGTCTCAAGATTGGTATCAGACTTAGACTAGTGATTAGTTTAGGTTGAGTCTAAGGCTTAGGTGAA
>NW_017715921.1:0-332 GCF_001865875.1 Lupinus angustifolius
CCGCGAGAAAGGTTTTCTTGGGCGGTAGGAAGGGAGTCAAACCAAGGAATAAGTTTCTTTATGTTTCAAGTGAATATCTAAGTGTTGTAATTGGAAGAAGTGCTTGTAAAACATTATTTCAATTATAGTGAAGAAAAATCTCCCAGATCAGCAGGGAGGCCTGGATGTAGTTTGCAAGTGGACACGCAAACGAGCCAAGATAAAAATCATGTTGCATGATTTTTCTCTCTGTCTTTCTCTCTTTATTGCTTTAATCGTTTACGTTGTATAGTTGTTTTAATTGCTATATTCTGTTTCCATACTATACTGGTGTAATTCTAATTTTTTGTAAG
>NW_017715922.1:0-602 GCF_001865875.1 Lupinus angustifolius
GGTTGGATAGGTGTAGCGGTTAACAATTACCGCTTCTTGATCAAAAACCCAACTTCTGGAAAAATAGTCCAGTTAATCAATTAACAGCAGGGTTTAATCGATTAACTATTGTACAGAACATAATGACTAAATAGGCAAATTGCACAGTGAATATAACACAATTGAACATATATATTTCAGATATTTTTATGCAAAAATATTAAGTATATGGCAGTAAACAAATATCCAACTTTTCAATTACAGATTCAATTTATCATGGAAAGAAACATAAGAAAGATAAAGAGAGCAAGAATAGTGCAAAAAGGATTTTTATCCTGGTTCGTTTGCAGTCCACTGCAAACTACATCCATGCCTCCCCTTCTGGATCAGGGAGTTTTTCTTTCTTCACAATATTGAATTAAGGATACAAATACCAATTCAATTACAAGGACATAGGATGCTCCCTTCTTGTAATCTAGGATCTCTAAAACATGGTTTGACTCTACCCTTTCGCCTCTTGAGAAAACCTTTCTCGCGAGCTAGCCCCAGCCAAGAATCTTATCCTCAAATGAAGACCTCCCTGCCTTGGTGAAGAACTTCAATCTCTATGGTGATCTCACACC
>NW_017715923.1:0-1172 GCF_001865875.1 Lupinus angustifolius
ATGACCAAATGAGCATAAGGCCTACTGATTGTTGAGCCATCTTCAAGCTTTGTTAAACCCTTGTCTTCATCAAAACATAGGCAAAGACATGCTAGTGCTATCCTTGACACTTTGCACTTTCAATCTCCCCTTTTTTGATGATGACAAACACTTCATCAAAATTATTCAATTGTTGATGGATAAGCTTGATGATGATTTTGCTATGATGATTTTGCAGTGAGATTGACTTTCAGAGTTAAAGAAGTTACATCGCATTTGAAATGAATTGTCGAAAGCTTGATATAACAACATGCAAAACTGCAAAATATATAACACAACAAGCAATCTTTCTCCCCCTTTTGACATTATCAAAAAGATAAATGTATTCAATTATAATCAAAATTTAGGAGAGTTATTATGGTTAAGACAGACTGAAATTAATCAATTAACCTTGGGTTTTGAACCAATTAATCAATTGTTAAGAAGCTTGAACAAATTCACATTTTTTACATCATTTAATCGATTAATTGAAGCTTTTAATCGATTAAAATGACAGCAGATAGCCATAGAACAGTTTGAATGACATGAGGGGTTATGCATAAGCAAGTCAAGCATGGAATGATTACGCATTTGATATATTTAATCAGTTTACAATAGGCATAATCAGTCAACATAATTACATACACCACTCATGATCAAGATTCATTGCAAACAAGGTGAAGAGCTATATGCAACATAATTAAACAAACAAGTATTAAACACGATAATTCGAAATCATATTCTTCAAAAGCAAAACAGTAGATCAGTAGTAGTTATGAGTTATTACAATCCAAATAAAACAGTGACGCAACACAAAACACATGATCTCAAGAGGAAACAGGATCAACAAAGTCCATTAGCTAGGAGGACGAAACTAAGGCTCTAAAGGTTCCTATCTAAGCATGAGATGGGGGATTCTGGTTGTCAGGAGTTGACGAGCTACAACCACCCTTGATGAAGACACTCAACTTGTTGAACTCAGCAATCATTCTTTTATTCTGAGACTCAATAGCAGACTGAATATGGTTCCGCAAGGACTGGTAATGGTTGTCAATATATGCATTCTGACATTCCTCTAAATGTTCCAAATCCGTGTGATATGAATCCTTGAGAGACTGAAAATGGAGGTCCATCCTATTATTGAGACGTTGTTC
>NW_017715924.1:0-2427 GCF_001865875.1 Lupinus angustifolius
TGAATACTCTCCCTGAGTTGCAGCAAATGGCTCTTGGTTCATGTCTTGATCGTCTTCACTAGAAGGATCAAGGTTGGCATTGTTGAAGTCCTCTTGATATTGCCAAGTGTTGCCATACTTGTAGATGCCCATCTTGTGAATTAAACTCTCACCAATAAAGTGATCCTTGTCTGAGCAGTCCGGAACCATAGTATCCTTAATCTCAATGTGAAGGTAGTCAATTATACGGAATATGAAGATACTATACGGAAGTAGCCTTGATTGGGAGACTGAGACGCTATACATGACCTTTAAGATTTCATCAGGCCAGTTTATCATGATGTTCTCCTTCACAACAAACATAAACCTCAAATCATTCATGGTAGGTTGTGCATGATTTGTGTTTATCTGAATCAGTATGTAGGCAATCAAGTAGTGCAGGAGTCGGTTTTCAACGGACTATGACCCAGCTTTGGTCAATTCGCCTTGGACATAAAGTTGGGGTCTACGCAAACATGACTTATACATTTCAACAACATCAAATGAGTTATCATTTGCCCAACCACAATCACTTAGACTAGCACCAGAAAAAGCTAAACCACTCACATTCATAAAAATTTCTTCGTTAATCTCAAACAGTTTTCCAGCTATCATAGACCAATATTTCCCATCTTTGTATCTAAAATTTGCGTAATACTCCCTAACTAGAGCAGGGTAAATATTACCTTTCAATTCCAAGAAGGGGACAGCACCTCAAGGGGACAGCCCCTTGACCTTGTAAACCATGAGAAATTCAAAGTTCTGTTCAGCAAGCCACGTTACATTCGCAAACCGGATATACGTTGGTTTTCTTCCCTGAAATTTTTGCAACCGGGTTTCTTGTAGAATTAGAGAATAATATGGGTCCCCGTGGTCCTGCCTTGGTTGTGGAGGAGGCACTGCTTTTGGAGCATGCGGAGGACGTTGTGCGGTTGTCTTGATTCTCTTTCCACGTCCTTTATCCATAGCACTTAATCGTGATGGAGGCTTAAAGGAGGGTTTAGGGATAAACCTAGGGTTAGGTTCTGAATTTAGGGAAAAACGAGTCCTTGGAATTTGGAGATGAGGGAAATGGTTTATGGAGGGAAAAGGTAGTGGGGGATTCGGTTTAGGGCTAGGATTGAGCTCAGGATGATGTTGGACTTGTTCCTCTGAGATTTCAGAGAAAAGGGGATGAATGGTGTTTTGAAATAATTCCAGAAACACTTCTGTTCCAGTTATATTGATGTCGTTAATCGATTAACAACATCTCTTAATCGATTAAACCTGAGCTAAAAGTGACAATTTTGAAAGTTTTCCCCAGGTAATCAATTAAATGAGTTACTTAATCGATTAAATGCATTAGTTTCAGCGTTTTGGATGTTTTAAAGGCATGCAAGGATTTCAAACTTAATTTTGTAATTTGATGTATAAGATATCACACATATTTAGAACATTTAAGCACAGAATCATGGATTTATGAGATGGGATCACGGGCATTCAATCATCATTTACAAAGCATTAAAAGAGGGGATCATGCAAGGCAAAAAAAATTAATCGAGATATTTTTCATCAAAAATTCCTGGTTCTCTTCGAATAACATAGAACGTATCTCGTGAGAGGGGCTTGGGGAAAATATCTGCTAGTTGTTTAGTTGTTTCAACAAATTCTAAAACACAGTCACCTTTTTGGACATGATCACGCAAGAAATGATGCCTTATTTCAATATGATTAGTTCTGGAATGAAAAACGGGATTCTTGGAGAGGTTAATGGCATTTGTGTTATCACATTTAATAGGGATCCTTTCTAAGATAAGCCAAAAGTCCTTAAGTTGTTGCTTCATCCAAAGGATCTGAGCGCAACACACGCCAGCGACAATGTATTCCGCTTCAGCAGTAGACAAAGCAACGCATGCTTGCTTTTTGCTGTGCCATGCAACTAGGGAGCTGCCTAATAGGTGACAAGTCCCACTAGTGCTTTTGCCATCCAACTTACACCAGTGAAGTCGGAGTCGTAGTAACCTACCAAGAATAGTGAGGCATCCCTAGGATACCATAATCCCATATGAATAGATCCTTTTAGATATCTCATGATGCGTTTCACAGCAATATAATGTGATTCTTTAGGTAAAGCTTGAAATCTAGCATACATGCAAACACTAAACATAATATCGGGGCGGTTAGCAGTTAAATATAATAATGAGCCGATTATCCCACGATATTTGGTTACCTCAATCGCTTTTCCCTTTTCATCTCTGTGCAGATAACATGCAGATGCCATAGGTGTAGATGCGTCCTTACATTTCTCCATGTCAAACTTCTTCAATAGTTCCTTGCAATACTTCGATTGATGGATGAAGATGCCACTTTCCATTTGTTTGATTTGAAGTCCAAGAAAGAAGGTCATCTCACCCATCATCGACATCTCAA
>NW_017715925.1:0-4458 GCF_001865875.1 Lupinus angustifolius
TACGGGATGATCTTTTGGTTTGGGGACCAAGTCCCACACATTATTTCTCTCAAACTGGTTGAGCTCTTCTTGCATAGCTATACACCAATGTACATCCTCGGTGGCTTCATCGATGGTCTTAGGCTCTATTTGAGACACGAATGCAACAAAATTACAAAATTTTTGTAAGGAGCTACGGGATACCACTCCCGTAGTTATATCACCTAGCACCTTATCGAGTGGATGATCCTTTTTAGTTTTCTACGCGATAGGCATTTCCTGATGTTGCTCTGTTTCTGATTGCTCTACTTCTTGTTGGATTTCTTCTATGTCCTGGTAGGGTACTTCTACAAGTGTACCTGAAATATCATCAGAAACGACCTTTCTCTTCTCTTTTGGAGAAGATACGTCAAAATGGACATGAATAGACCCTTCTACTTGCATGGTATATTTATTAAACACACGGTATGCTTTTCTATGAAGTGAATATCCTAAAAATATGCCCTCATCAGCTTTTGAGTCAAATTTTCCTAAATTTCTTTTTCCATTATTCAAAATAAAACATTTGCAGCCAAAAGCATGAAGATGAGCAATATTTGGTTTTCGACCTTTAAAATTTTCATAAGGACAGGGCTTTTTGAAGAAGTAGGTCTAAGTAATATTCTATTAATTACATAGCATGTTGTGTGAACTGCATCAGCCCAAAAATACTTTGGGACCTCGCTTTCATTTAGCATGGTCCTTGCAAGTTCTTCTAGAACTCTATTTTTCCTCTCAACAACTCCATTTTGTTGAGTTGTATGAGGTGCTGAGAACTGATGCATAATACCATGTTTATCACAAAATTTATTAAATTTATGATTTTCGAATTCTCCGCCATGGTCGGATCGAATGTAAATAATTTTTAGGTTGGACTGGTTTTGAATTTGCTTTGCCAGACATTTAGAAGATTTACAGGCATCGCTCTTTGATACTAAAAATAAGGTCCAAGTGAATCTAGAAAAATCGTCGACAATAACTAAGGCGTAATAGCTTCCACCAAAACTCATAATTTGTGATGGTCCAAATAAATCCATATGGAGAAGCTCCAACGGTCTAGTAGTGGATATCACATTCTTTTTATTAAAAGAATTCATGACTTGTTTACATTTCTGACACATGTCACACGAATCTTGAGTTTTTAAATCGAGTTTTGGAACACCGATTACGATGTTATATTTTGATAATTTTTCTAAATGCTTCACATGTATGTGAGCGACGTGTCTATGCCAAAGCCAGATGTCATCTTCTTTTGCAATAAGACATTGTGTGATAAGGGAAGTGACATCCTCCAGATTAACCATATAAATATTATTTACCCGATTCCCAACAAACTTAACGTTATTAGATAATTCATCACGAATGATACAACAGTCAGAATCAAAAGACACAGTGTTACCTTTGTCACATAATTGGCTTATACTTAATAAGTTGTGTTCCAAACCTTCTACGTAGAGAACATAATCTTCCCGGTGCCCAAGATTTTTCCTTTGTTGTTGTCTCCATAAGTGATCAATCCCTTTTCTTTCAATGGCAAGTCTAGGAATTTTGACTTGTCCCCAGTCATATGTCTCGAACAGCCGCTATCAAGATACCAATTTTGTTCGTGTGTTCGAAGACATACCTGCAATATAGATCACTTGCTAGACTTAGGTACCCAAATTATATTGGGTCCTTTTTTGTTAGTGACTAGGGAGTTATCTCCCTTTCTTATCCAAGCGTAAACACCACTAGGTATCCCATATTTCCTGATATAACATGAGTGAGAAGTATGACTATAAGTGCTATAGTAATGGCATGTAGGGACTCTGTTTGGTTTATTTGAATTTCTATATTGACGTGTTAGAGGTCTCATATATGGTCTATTTTTATGGGATGGGTGGACATATCCTAATCCTATATGGTCACCTACATTTCTTGTTTTGCTGAGCAAGGTGTCTAATTAGTTTTTACTATTTGTGAGTTTTGCGAGTTTTTCATTCAATTTAAATTTTTCATTTTTCAAGTCCTCGCAAGACTCACAAGTAGTATTTTGACATAAGTTATTATTTGAGCAATCACATGAAGCGTAAGAAAAAATTAGATCTAATGTTTCTCTTTCTAGTTTTAATTCATCTAATTCTTTCTGCATTTGAGTTATTTTGTGTTGGTTTAGTAGAATTATTATTTTTCTTTCGTTACTTATCTTTGCTAATTTTTAAAGTTCTTCATGCATCTCAACATAAGCACTATATAATATTTCATATGAGTGAGAGTCAGAAGAAGAAGAGGATGTGTCAGAGTATACCTCATCTGAATTATCCTTGCTGCCTGATCCGCAAGCCTCATATGTAATGGTCATTAGGTATAGCTTCGCGGTCCCCTCTTCATCTGAGGTACTTGATGTTGTTTCTTCCTCCGGTACATCCCACACGATGTAAACTTTCTTTGATTTGAAGTCCCGGGGATTGCTCTTCTCGGAATCAACTCTTTTCAGATAAGTAGGGCACTGATACTTCATGTGTCCTGACTTACCACATTCATGACAAGTGAAGCACTCTTTTGTCTTGCCTTTCTTTTTTGATTCTCGCGCTTCTTTCTTTTAAAATCGTCTAAGTCCTCCTTTCTTCTTGAAGAAATTTCCAAATTTTCGTACTAGGAGGTCCAGCGTTTCCTCGTCAATGTCTGAATCGGAGTCTTCATTATCTATCTCTTCAATGGGTTGTGATGTTGAAGCTTTGAGAGAGGTTCCCTTCTTTTTGTGATCAGACTCCTCATGCAGTGTCAGACGCCCAAGCTCCATCTCATGCTCCTGAAGCTTTCCAAAGAGTGTTGCCAAAGGCATGTAGTCTAGATCCTTGGACTCCATGATTGCTTTTACTTTAGGTTGCCATCTCCTGTCAAGACAACGTAAGACTTTATTAGTGAGCTCTCCTTTGGCGAACACCTTATCTAAAGCGATAAGATGGTTGATGATGTGAGTGAATCATTTTTGCATATCATTGATTGATTCAATCGGTAGCATACGAAATAATTCGTATTCGCGAGTTAGCGCTTTTAATCGGGCGCGCTTGACTTCGCTAGTGCCTTCGTGAGTCACTTGTAAAGTGTTCCACATTTCCTTGGCACTTTAACATTGGGACACCCGAAAGAATTCATCGTAGGATAGGGCCGATGTAATGATGTTCTTGGCTTTTCTTTCGGTTCGCCATCCACTAAGTGAAGTAGGGCGAAGAGCCCACTGGTTACGGATTCCCAAATATCCGAATCAATAGCCTCAATGAATATTTTCATTCAGACTTTTTAGTAGGCGTAACCCTCACCACTGAATACGGGAGGGCGGTTAATGGATGCACCATCACCGCCAAAGAAGTTGGTGGAACCCATTTTAATTCCCTTTGGATCACACGGATACGGTTGAGCTAGCACGTCGTACTAGCTCTGATACCACTTGTTAGGTATCAGTGGTCTAGAAACACCTAGAAGGGGGGGTTGAATAGGTGTAGCGGTTAACAATTATCGCTTCTTGATCAAAAACCCAACTGCTGGAAAAACAGTCCAGATAATCGATTAACAGCAGGGTTTAATCGATTAACTATTGTACATAACAGAATGACTAAACAAGCAAATTGCACAGTGAATATAACACAATTGAACATATATATTTCAGATATTTTTATGCACAAATATTAAGTATATGGCAGTAAACAAATATCCAACTTTTCAATTACAGGTTCATTTTATCATGGCATGAAACATAAGAAAGATAAAGAGAGAAAGAACAGTGCAAAAATGATTTTTATCCTGGTTCGTTTGCGGTCCACTGAAAAACTTCAATAATTTTATCATGGATTTTTATTCTAGATCAGGGAGATTTTCTTTCTTCACAATATTGAATTAAGGATACAAATACCAATTCAATTTCCAGCACATAAGATGCTCCCTTCTTGAAATCTAAGATCTCTAAAACCTGGTTTGACTCTACCCTTTCGCCTCTTGAGAAATTTTATCATGGCATGAAACATAAGAAAGATAAAGAGAGAAAGAACAGTGCAAAAATGATTTTTATCCTGGTTCGTTTGCGGTCCACTGAAAAACTTCAATAATTTTATCATGGATTTTTATTCTAGATCAGGGAGATTTTCTTTCTTCACAATATTGAATTAAGGATACAAATACCAATTCAATTTCCAGCACATAAGATGCTCCCTTCTTGAAATCTAAGATCTCTAAAACCTGGTTTGACTCTACCCTTTCGCCTCTTGAGAAAACCTTTCTCGCGAGCTAGCCCCAGCAAGATTCTTATCCTCAAATCAAGACCTCCTAGCCTTGGTGAAGAACTTCAATCTCTGTGGTGATCTCACACTAAGAGACAAATCTAGACTACACAAAAAACACGTTAAACAACAAGGTATACTAAACACAATAATGCTTAAAATATTACAAGATAAAGACTCAAAG
>NW_017715926.1:0-24058 GCF_001865875.1 Lupinus angustifolius
TTTCTATCAAAATCTAATGCATGATCATGTGAGCAATATATGAATGGATATGAAACTATGCAAAAACAGAAAGCATGTTATAGCATAAACAACATAATTTCTCTTCTCACACATGCAACTCTCTTGCAGAAAAATAGTAAAATATGTATGCAAATGCTCTCTAAACAGCCCTATACAATAGAATGCAATGCTATGGGTTTCTGAGTGAAGCCTCGTATTTATAGCATGGAGAGTAAGTGGTTTTTTCCGTTGCAAAAATAGTTAAATAGTTAAGCAGTTACAACAGCAAAAACAGATTTCAGTGACAACACATAATAGACTAGTTAATCGATTAAGACTTCCATTTAATCGATTAACGGACCAACAGAATGACACATAAATCAGTAAAAAAGAAAACACATATTCAACAGAAAATCAGTTAAGTTAATCGATTAAGTTACCACGTTAATCGATTAACTAGAACATTTATGCATATGTTTCAAATGGAAAACTTCTCATATGTTATGCACAATAAACATACACTGTTTACCAATTATATTATGTCTAATATGCACATATAACATGTATGATAGATGCATGAACATACAATTAACTAGATGATGTATCTCATGAATATGATAGTTCAATTAAGATGGCTTAAGAGACTAGCATCTAGGTTTACCTAACCTATACTCAATTACTACGGCACACATCCCATACTACTTAGATTATAGACTCAATTTATATCATAGTCTAGACATTACCAAATGAGCATAAGGCCTATTGATTGTTGAGCCATCTTCAAGCTTTGTTAAACCCTTGTCTTCATCAAAACATAGGCAAAGACATACTAGTGCTATCCTTGACACTTTGCACTTTCATTTTCTTTCATCTCTAGTATTACACAACCCGGTGGAATGAAATTTTTTCCAAATTTATAGGAACTAGGGGTGGCAATACGGGGCAGCCCGGTCTGGCAGGCCCTTATTATTAAAAGGGCTTAAAATGCCAGCCCGACCCATATTTGACAGGGCTGGCAGGCCGGTGGGCTGGCCCGTTTTTTTTTTTTAAAACACACATTAAAAACTTTTAGACAAAATAAATAATTCAAACCATTCATAAATATCTTTTAAAACAAAAAAAAAAGACACAATCTCATAATAACATATTACATTACTTTAAAACTTGTAAATTCTAAACAATAAACCACCATAGTCTTAAACTTTTAGACTCCTAGTTCATAGTAGAGCTTATAACTCCTAAGTTTTAAAAATGTAAAAGAATCAAAACTATTATATTATAAATCAATCACAATAATATATATATTACTCAATTTAATTTGAATTCGACTACATTAAAAATATAAATTGAAACCAGTCGAATTCAATTAATTTTCCAAAAGTAATCAAAATCAGTAGTTCTATTTGAGTTTCCAATTTTCTATTTATATTAATTAAATGTTTAAACTTGATTCAAACACCCCTAATTGTCAGTGAAACTCCACCTTCTCATAACAAGCACAATAATTGGATAAGTGTGAAGATAATATATAATTACATAATGAGATATTAAATGTCCATTTTACAAAGAGAAAGAATAATTATATGCTTAAGGATTCAAACATAAGTTAAAATTGTAAAAGTTTAATCTTAATTGCAATGAGCAACATGATAGGCAAATGAACTTTAATTTTAATGTTGGCCCGCCGGGCCAGCCCGGCCTGGCCCTCCATGGCCGACCCGCTAAAAACACCTATCCGAACGGGCTGGCCCGTCGGGCCAAGCCCATTTTACCACCCCTAATAGGAACATCCTCCAAGATGGCTATGTGGAATTTAACTGACCTATTCACTAATTGAAGTGATATAGTAGTGGGTTTTAGCTCACCCACATCCAATTTTATACACATAGATAAGGGCATGAGACTCATACTTGCCCCCAAATTACATAAAGCACGACCAAAATTAGTGTTACCAATTAAGCCTGAGATAGAGAAACTACTATGATCTTTTAGTTTATGAGGCAATTTATTTTGAATTAAAGCACTGCACTCCTCAATTAGGACAATTGTTTCATAATTCTCTAGTCTTCTCTTTTCATATAGGATATCCATAAGAAATTTCATGTATGTATGCATCTCCTATAGTGCCTCACTGGATGGCAAATTGACATATAATTTCTTACGGATATATAAGAATTTCTCATATTTCTTTTCTAACTTTGACTTTTCAAATCTTTAGGGAAAAGAAGTGGAGGTACATATGGTGGTGGAGCTACATACTTAGACACATTTTCAGAATTTTGTTTCCCTTCCGGGAGTTGAGTCTCAATATGATTCTCTTCTACTTGAGTATCTTTCCCAGTTTGAGGAACATCCTTGAGTTCCTACCCACTTCTTAATTGAACAACCTTATAATGTTCATTATTTGGATTTATTTCTACCTATCCTGGAAACATCCTTGTTTGTGTATTAAAGTTGCTAACTTGATGGAAAATTTATGCTTCAAGCATTTCTCCATGGATGGTCAGGTTTTCTATCTTAGAATTCAAATCATTTCTCATATTTGAGACATTTTTATTAATTATGATTTGATTTACTTGAAATTTATTAAGGTTAGCAAGTACATTTTCTTGACCTTCCATTATTATTATAAGAGTGAGATCAATAGGAGAGGGTCGTATATGTAGACAACATGTTGTAGGTTTCCTATTAACTTGCTCATCCCGGTATTGATGATTAAGAGCATTGTTGTTCCTCAAGGAAAGGTTGGATTGTTCTGCATGTATGGTGGGTTGAATTGTTGTCCAATCCTCACCTTGTAATCATAGAAGTTGCACGATTCTGGTTGTTGATGGACTAGTGCTCCATGTTCAAGTTTAGAGAATTGTTTGCATTGAGACGACTCATGTCCTTTTGCTCCACATCCCTCACATATTGCAGTTGTAAACCCAATATCATTGGGATGATATTTTCCAATTTTCCAAACCTTTGAAAAATGTTCTCTAGCGTACAAATTACCTTCTCCATTTGATTTCCTGAATATTATGCACTAGAATATCTCCTTGGATGATGTCTCTTCTCATTTTCTTATTGGTGATGATTGGAAACCACATTCTCAATTATCTTTGAATCAAAATCAATTCTTTTCACATAAAGGCACCACCTGATGAAGAGTCTAATAATTATTGTGATGGAAAGTCTAACCCACTGTAGAAGTTCTTGACTAACATCCAAGGTTAAATACCATGATGAGAGCAAGCTTTAGTCAGCTCATTTAATCATTCCCAGACTTTAGCGATTGACTCCCAACCCTTTTGAGTGAAGTTTTGAATGAGGTGCATATAATGCATAATTTTGGAAGGGGAAGTATTTTTTGAGTAAAGCCTCCTCTAAAGTTTGCCATGTTGCTTGAGTTTCAACATTTTGATTCCTTAGCCACGTCTTAGCTTTGTCTTGAAGGGAATATGGAATCATGCAAGGATGAATGGCATCTTCAGAAGCCCTATGGATCCTTACAATCTCATAGAATTCCAAGAACTAATCAATATGGGCATTCAGATCTTCATGAGCTCGTCCTCCAAACTGGTTTTGCATTACCATTTGGATCAAAGCAGATGGCAAAGTAAAGTTATCTGCCTCAATGGTTGATCGGATTATTATAGGACGTGAACTGTGATCGTTAGTGTTGTGTAATCACAAAGTAGTTTTTCAACTCGTTCGACTATTATTTGTACATGCACACGTCGTTCTCTTGCTCTTTCTCTTTGTTGCAATCTTCTTCTACAGAAATTCCTTTATGGCTCTGCATCAACAAATGTTGTCCTAGAGTAATTCGAACTTTGCATAAACCAAAGCGGCAACCTGCAGAGGTACCAAGAGAAAGGAAATTGTGTAATACACTAGAGTAAAGTAATGAATTATTTGAGAATCAAAGAAAATTTAACACAGTTTTCGGCAATGACGCAAAAAACTTAAAGGGCTGCAAGTGCACAATTATATTGTCAAGTAATAAAATATCGATCCCCCGAGGACAGGAAAATTCCTTTAATTATAAAAATTAATTTATATTTAACTCAAACATGGATTAAAAGTGAATTGAGAACAATTGACAATAATAATTATGAAAATAGTAAAAAGATTGAAATTCAAATTAAGAAGAGTTCCCAAAATAATGGTTACCGCCTTTACACTCACAAAGCCTTGTTTTTGCTCCTTTTCATGAACTTTAAGTTATAAGGGTGAATTGCTCTTCGATATGTGTCATCCTCTCTCAAGCTCTAACATGTGTACTCAATTGAAGTCACACTTACTCTTATGGTACAGTTATCAATCGAACCCTTTACTTGTATCTTTCTATCCAATCACTTCATAGGAACCCAAGGTAAATTGCAGAAACCCCCGAGAATAACTCTCGTGACTTAGGATCCTAGTTTGAATAACTTAATGGTCGGATAGTTCAGTTCACCTCTCGGTCCTTCCCAAATGTATCTAAGAAGTATAATTTTTTGGCCAAACAACTCACACAAATAAATATTTGTTTAATTAATCAAATCACAACACTTAATGAAATAGGATTAGAAACAAGTGTTTATTGAATGTAAAAGGGCATGACCTTAATCCTATAAACAAAAGGGAATTACTCACTCATGATGGAGATGAGATTACCAAATTCTAAATTTGAGAATTACAATATAAAAAATTGTTCCATCACTGAGGGAGAACCCCCATATATCCTAATTACAAGAGATTAGGCTAAGCCCAACAAATCGAATCTGAAAATATGAAATTTAGGAAAAAAATCGAATCTGAAAATATGAAATTTAGGAAAAAAATCTCTCATCCACGACCATGGGTGTGGGACATGATGATGAGAGCCAAGGGGATACCCTACAATTTGGAGGAGAAGCACTTTGGTCAATTGGTTGGAATCCTTATGGATGCAAATTCCTAATTAGGTCATGAAGATTCCAAGTTAGTAAATTGCATTCTTAATGGAAGAGAGCACAAAAAATGCCATGGTATGGGAAGTTGGATTATATAATTTAAGTCATCAAGTCATCCATTTGCATTCAATAAAGTGGGAATTATGCATGTGGGGTCGTGTGCATTATGGGAAGTCACACTCATCCATTCTTCACGTGTGATTTCATTTAAACTAAAGAGTATTTTGTGTGTTAATGGTAGGAATAAAAGCCATGTAACACATAAGGAAACATTGCCATCAAAGTGGGAGGAAAGAGAGTGATATAATTTTATTCCCTTCTTGGAATAGGCATGTGGTTCAATGGAGAGAGTGATATGTTTTATTTCCTTTCATGGAGGCCACTTAAGGAAGGATGATTTTTTTTTCCTTTTGTGGCCGTGTGATTCAAAGAGAGGGTGGTATGATTTGTTTCCTTTTGGGAGATACCATGTGAATTATGATTATAGTCAATAGTGTTTTATTTGTTTCCTTCTATAGGTAGTTTTTGAATTCAAAATAATTAAACTTTTGTAAGGGCAATTCATGTGGGATTGTGGGATGATTACAATAAGCCAATAGTTAATCTTTATTGTCATAATTAGGTCATTCAAGTCTAATTTCTAGTGTTAATTTCATGGAGCCAAGTGGTCAGCCACACAACTATTTGTCCCCGAGTTTGATATGAGAAATACAAGTTAAATGTTGATTGGATTTATCCATCTTTAGTGAGACTTGTCTCTTAAATTCTTGGTTGAACCAATACCCCCTTGTTCTTATCAAGAACCACAAAGCTCTTGTGGCAAACTACACCCTGTCTTATCAAACAATTCACCATTGTTTGTGGCGCCTTTGTTCTTATCAAGAATCCTTTCTTGTGGCGAACTTCATCTTAACTTATCAAACTCTTATTTGTGGCGCCTTACCACCTCAATTTTTACCCATCTTGTTTTATCTTACTTTCATATAATTCCAATGCATTGTTATTCATAGAAATTCACACCACATGTTCATACACCAACCAATATAGATTGTCCAAATAGGAACCACCCTAAGGAGGTTCTCATCACATGACCTGACCATGGATCGTGACCTCCAAAGGGTTGGTTTGTAGAGGTTTGGTCGTCCACGGTCATGGGTGGTGGGGGACGACCTGGTCGTGTTACTCTCTGAGTCAAGGATGCAATTTCTTCAATTTACACAAAGTCATGGGCCCATGCACAACCTGGCCATATGTTGTGCCTTCACTTCAAGTTGCATCTCTTCGATCTAGGATCATTGGCAACACCTACTATGCCCAATTCCATGCTCTGAACTTCTTTTGGTCCTTCAATTGGCCTTTCGATTGTCTCAATACCTACTTCCATTTTCTTGCATCCAATTTTTACTCTTTTTGGCTTTTATCTATTTATCCTCCACAACATAACCAAGAAAACACACTCAACCCAAACAAAGATAAATAAAGGCTAGAAACTATCATAAAGTCCTAATTATGTCCTAAAATATAAGTTAAATGCAATGCAAATGTAACGCAATTTCACACTCATCACTTATATAACTTATACTCTTTATAAAAGGTAGTTTTAAGCAAGACTTATAACAACATATTGTATTCATCAAAAATTGCTTTTTTTTTTAAATTATGCTTCCCAAATTTAATTCTTTGTGAATCAAAATACTAGTAAAAGCATTAGATTAATATGTTAGTTCCACTAACATATTTTTCACTTAAAAACATAAAACCACTATAGTTTCAACACTAAGGTATTAATCACATTTCTTGAGAATGATATGCAAAATTCACTATTACATAAGTGACTTATGGTGAGAAGTTTTGTTTGATTCCTTTCACAAACAAACCATTTGAAATGCTAAGTAGAGGAGGTTTTTCACCAATTTTACCAACTCATCCACCTTTCCTTTTTACTTCCTCAAATGCCATGTATCCACTTTCTTTACATTCCAAATCTAGGAATATAGACCTTTTTCCCATTAGATATCTTGTGTCCAGGTATCATAACAAATGTGTATTTGGTTTTTTTAGAATATCCGCAATAGGGAAAATCATTGATTTATGTTCCCACAATTTCCTGCCAGTATGAGATGCTTGTGAGGACCTTCTCCTTTTGTGAAAACACTTAGACATGACATGTCCACATTTTCCACACAAATTACAGACCTGTCTAACATATATAGGAAGATTTAAAGATAGGTCTAACATAAGCAAATTTAGCAAGTTTAATTTGTAGGTTTTGACTAGTATAGCCAATTCCTTCTCTGCTTAGAGAATTTCTTTGAATGCTCAGGTTTAGTCAAATCATGTTTCACATTCACAAACTTAGACAAGTGAGAGTTAAGTTCTTTTATTGTCTGAAGTCTGATCACTTATACATATGGTAAAATTTCTTTAGGTAGTGTGATCTCAAACTTAAGTTTGTTATTTCATTCAACTAAACACTGTTGGCATTTATGTGTAGACTCATTTGAGAGATTAACACAATTTATTTTGAGGTTCTTATAGGCTTTAGAGATCTAATTTGATTCTTCTATCGGTTCATCTTGAGCATCAAATAATTTTTCAAGTTTAGCTTGTACATCAATGTCTGACTTAGATTTGGTGTCTGTCGTTACATAGAGAATAAGTTATACCTTATCTTATTTAGATCCACTTTGTTCTTTTATGGATGAACAATTTAGGTCGGATTGGAGGTCTGGGTAAGACTTCTTGAATATCTGGGCTAGAGTTCTTATGGGATCTAGGTGAAGGAAGATTTGCCCCCCGGTGGAGGTACCTGAAAATATTCTATTGGGAACAAGTGAACAATCAAATAGTAAAGAGTATAGAGACAAGAGAATAACACAAGAGATTTGGTAATAAGGTTCTGCCAATTGTGTCTACATCCCTAGAAGCGTTGAGCAGCTACCACTATATATTATTAGAGAATAATGATTAGTGTTTGACTATTCTTCTCCTTGTTACATTAGGTTTATATAACATAAATATATATAGCTCTCTTCCTCAACCCCTTTACATCAGCTCAAGCTCATAACTTGTATTGTTGTTATCTAGAGATATGAGTCATTGCACAACAATCTCCACCTTGGCGAATATCATCAATTTCCATCTTCTGCCATTGGGTTGGGGGTGCTCCATAGTCCAGCATCAGTGAATGTTCAATAAGCTCAAGCAATGCCTGAACTTGTCCATGGTAACTGATTTGGTTAGCATATTAGCTGCATTTTCTGAAGTGTGAACCTTCTGCAATAGTGTCTTCCCACAAGCTACCAACTCTCTGATCTTGTGAAATCTCATATCAATATGTTTTTCTAGCATGATACACCTGGTTCTTTGCCAAGAAGATAGCACTCTGACTGTCAAAATATAGCGGAACTCCACCTTGCTCAATATCTAACTCATTTACCAGCCCCATAAACCATAGGGCTTCCTTAGAAGCTTCACCAGCTGCCAAGTACTATCATCAATAGAGTACTCACTACTATAGCATTGCTCATATCAAATCTCTCTAAGATCTTTTTAACATAGCTTTGTTGGGAGAGCCATAGTTTTCTAGCTCCCCTATCCTTGTGAATCTCCATCCCAAGAATCTTCCTAGCAGCACCTAAATCTTTCATGTCAAACACCTTACCTAGCATGACTTTCAGCTCATTGATATCACTCAAATGATTAGCAAAAATCAACATATCATCAACATAAAGTAGCATAAAAATAAAAGAACCATCGTCAAGGCTTCTAACATAAACACAACAATCATACTCATAACGCTTATAACCAAGCTTCAACATATAAGTGTCAAACTGCTTGTACCACTATCTGGGAGACTGCTTCTACTCATATAGAGACTTCTTGAACTTGCAAACCAAGTGACTCTGTCCAGCTGAACTAAAACCCTTTGGTTGTGTCATTTAAATTTTCTCCTCTAATTCACTATGTAGAAAGACAATCTTCGCATCCATCTGTTCTAAGTGCATACCTCGGGTGGCTACCAAGGCAAGCACTACCCTAATAGAAGTGTGTCTCACCACTGGGGATAAAACCTCATTGTAGTCGATCCCCTTCTACTGTGAATACCTTTTACTACAAGACGAGCCTTGAAATTTCCCCTTCTTTTTCTGATACTGATGCTTCCTCTTCTACACCCACTTGCACCCAACTGCACGCTTGTCTAGGGGCAATGGAACAAGCTCCCAAGTTTGGTTCTTCTATAAAGACTCCATCTCCTTCATTGTGGCACCCATCCATTGTTCTTTCTCCTGGTTGTTTATAGCCTCTTGAAAGCTACATGGATCTCCTGAACTGATATGGAGAGCAACTGAAGCCATATCCTCAAAGCTATATCTCTCTAGAGGTTTGATAGGACGCCTATCTCTATCTCTAGCAAGTAGATACTCCTGCACACCTGAATTTCTGCTTGAGAATCATCACGTTCTTGACTTGACTAGTGCACGCTTCCTTACCTTTATTCACTTGAACCATTTCATTGCTCACTGGAATCATATTTGATCCCAAAGTCTCTCCATTTGGCATGGGCACCTATATCAAAACTGACTATTTCATCGTGAAATCTTCATCAAACACTGCATCTATGCTCAACACCACCTTTCTGGAAACTGGATCCCAGAACTTGAACCCCTTCACACCTTTGGTATATCCAATGAAGATACACCTCTTTGACTTAAGATCAAGTTTAGATTGTTCATCACTGGGTACATGTACATAAGCAGGACAACCAAATATGTGTAACATATTATAATTGATTGAGTTACTTGTCCATATTTCTTCTGCAACTTTACTATCCAATGAAGCCTGTGGTGATCTATTGATGACATAGCATGCCATACTAATTGCCTATGCCCAAAATCCTTTGGAAAGTCCAGCATTCAGTCTCACACATTTAGCTCTCTCTGTAAGAGTTTTATTCATCCTCTCTACAACAACATTTTGCTGGGGAGTCTTCTTCACTGAAAAGTGCCTCTGAATGCCATGTTCCTCACAGAATTTCTGAAACTGTGAGTTTTTGTACTCCATACCATTATTTGACCTCGTGTATTTGATTTTCGTATCAGTCTGGTTCTCTACCTCTGCCTTCCAAACCTTGAACTTGGCAAAGACTTATGTCTTAGGCTTCAGAAAATATACCCAAACCTTGCGAGAAAAGTCATCAACAAAGGTAAAAAAAATACCTAGAACCTCATAGGGATGGTTCCTGAGTGGGTCCCCATACATCAGTGTAGACATAGTCTAGAATGCCACGAGTCCTGGGTTGGCCAGCCTTGAAACTAACTCGTGTCTGTTTCCCAAGCACACAATACTTGCACAAATCTAGCTTATATTTGCTGACTCCCCTCAACAATCCTCTTTTGCATAGTTCTACTATGTCACGCACACTCATATGTCCCAAACGCATGTGCCATAATTTTGTAGCACCATGGTATGAATCTACTGAGATCTCTTCAACCACTCCACCTACAACTTTTCTCCCTAACGACTTGTAAGTGTTCCCTGCAGTCCTTTTACCCTTCATCACAATAGAGCACCTTTGCATACTCGAAGAATATCATTGTCCCCATCAGCTCTATAGCTAAATCATTTAGCCTGTAATGTCCCCAAAGAAACCAAATTCATCTTCAAATATGGTATGTGCCTAACCTCACATAACGTCTTCACTACACCATCATCCATCACAATTTTGATTTCTCTCATACCAATAATTCCACATGTTTTATTATTTCTGAGATACACGAAACCAAAATTGCATGCCCTGTATGTGGTGAACCATTCTCTATTTGGCGTCATGTGGTGGGAACAACCAGTGTCAAGTATCCACTCATATGTACTATGATTTGATGATACAGATAATAGATCAACTTCACTGTTGTAATCAGAATCATCTTTTTGTGCAACATTTCTAGATATAGATACTCCATCTTTCCCCACCGGCTTGCTAGGACTCCATTCATTAGGATAATCCCTTTTGTAATTGCCAACATGTTTGTACTTATAGCACTCTACTGGTGTTGTCTCTGGAATTTAGTCTTTTCCCTTTGGCAGGACCTCCTCTTGTCTCCTCCCACGCGTTTGGCTCCCTTTCACATACAGACCATCACCCTGAGACCCTTCACCTACATTCTGTCTTCTTTGAGTGTGGGACAGAAGTGCAGATGTGATCTCATCCAGTTTGATTAAGTCTTTCCCGTACGTCAATGTTGCCACCAAGTGTTCATAGGAATTTGGCAAAGAACATAGTAATATTATTGCTTTGTCCTCATCATCAACTTTCCCATCAAGTTACAAGTCTTTGATCACTTGATTAAAATTGTTGAGATGTTGTTGGAAATCAGCACCATCCTACATCTTCAGGCCATAGAGTCTTTGTTTCAAATATAACTTATTTTTTAGAGACTTGGATATGAACTGCTTCTCTAATGTCTCCCATACCTCTATTGGTGACGTCAGATCGATAACATGATACATCACCTCATCTGATAGACAGAGTCGTATGGTTCCCCCAACCTTCTCCTTCAACTCTTTCCAATCTAGTTGATCCATACTCTCTAGTTTATTCTCACGCAGCGCCTTTGATAGACCTTGTTGAGCCAACACATCCTTAACTCTCCTTTGCCACAATCCGAAATTACCAGTTCCATGGAACTTCCCCACCTCGAATTTGGCACCTGTGTTAAGAGCCATCTAATACCAATTGTTGGGAACAGCGAACAATCAAATTGTAAAGAGTATAGAGACAAGAGAATAACACAAGAGATTTGGTAACGAGGTTCGACCAATTGTGCCTATGACCCCGGGAGCGTTGAACGGCTACCACTATATATTATTAGAGAATAAAGATTAGTGTTTGACTATTCTTCTCCTTGTTACATTAGGTTTACATAACATAAATATATATAGCCCTCTACCCCAACCCTTTTACATCAGCCTAAGCTCATAACTTGTATTGTTGTTATCTAGAGATATGAGTCACTGCACAACAGGTTCTCCAGCGATCAAGTCAATAAGACTAGAGAGGTAATGCCCAATAGCAATAAATGAGATATGGAAAGTGAATAGAAAGTAATAATGATAAGTGATAAGTACTAAGTGATACTTCCTATTGGGGTAGACCCCTATTATAGCGGTTTAGTTGAATGACGTGGCCTTCGAGGTTACTATTGGCATTGCCGACCATCTGGCTTGTTAGGGTCTGGTTTTCCCATGTCAGGCGGCTTTGGCAGGTCCATACACTGTACATAGTTCACTAGTAGCTTGTGGCATGTCTGGTAGTCATATTGCAGTCTGTCCTTGTCGTGTGGGCAGGGGTAGGTGAGATTGCAGGTGGCGTGGCAGTGCGCTGTTAGTGGCGTGTTAGACGGGAAGTGATCCCGACCCCAACCTGAGAGGTCTAGACCCAGTGGAATGACTCCATCCAAGCCCTTTAATTGGTTATATCAAATCTTTGATCGGCTAGAGGGGAGGTCATCCTAGGCAGTTAAGTCATTCGTATGACCGGGATTGAACAAATGCCCCTAGTCTAGTAGGATACTCGACAATCGGGCATACTGGTAAACTTAAATGCTACTACTGGAATGCTCAACATGGTCGACCAGGGAATAACACAGCTCAGTCTTCGCCTTGAGGGATAACTAGGAATGAGGCAAAAGGGGTCATTATTCTAGACCTGGATAGTGGAAAGTCTTTTGCATCCATAGGAGAACATGATTGCCGCTCGTGGAGTGGAACCAGAATCATGAGCCAAGGGGGATGTTGTATGCGCCTTAGAGGATGTAAGTGGACCACCGCCAGCTGGGGATGTGGTTGACTCCTCTGGTGGATGACCTTGACCACTAACCGTGGAGAACATGATTCGTGCTTTTGGGGAACTCGAGTTAGCCGACACCGAAGGATGGAACATGTTCATGGGTTCAATTCTCGCGCCAATGCTCTTTTGTGGATGAACAAGTTAGGTCAGATTGGAGGTCTGGGTATGACTTCTCGAATATCCAAGCTGGACTTCTTCTAGGATATAGGTGAAGGTAGATTCAGACCTGCCGCTAGAGGTACTTGAAATGGTTCTCCGACGATCAAGTCAGTAAGACTGGAGAGGTAATGCCCAAAAGCAATAAATGAGATATGGAAAGTCATTAGAGAGTAATAATAACAAGTGATGATTTTTAAGTGATACTTCCTGTTGGGGGAGACCCCTATTTATAGTGGTTGAGTTGAATGACGTGGCCATGGAGGTACTATTGGCATCATCGACCACCTGACTTGTCGGGGGCTGCTTTCCTCATGTTAGGCAGCTTTGGCAGATCTCTACTTTGTGTATATTTTGACTTGGAACTTGTGGTAGGTCTAATAGCCGTATTGTAGTCTACCCTTGTCGTGTTTGAAGGGGGTAGATAGGATTGCAAGTAGTGTGGCAGTATGATGTTGGCAGTGTGTCAGACAGGAAGTGATCCCAACCCTGACCTGAGAGGTCTGACCCAAGGGGAATGACTCTGGCCAAGCCCTTTAATTGGTTATATCCGGTCTTTGATCGACTAGAGGGGAGGCCATCCTAAGCAGTTTAAGACATCTGAATGACCGGGATGGAACACACTTTAACTTTCATCCACATCTTCCCAAGTAGCCATCACTTCATTATTTTTGTAGGGGGTCTTCTTAGAAGTTTACTTATTAGTATTTGAATAATAGGTTTCGATATGTCAATGTTTCTTGCCTTCATAGAAAATAACATTACCTGGTTTTTTCTCTTTGTTCTCTTTCTCCTTATTGTGGGGTTTGAAGGGATTTTTGAACTCCCCGTTGTTCCAATGTTCTTCATTTTTCTGGGAGAGACAACTCATCATCTTAATCAAATTGTATGTATTTGACTCGTCTGATTCTTCTAAAGAATCTTCTACTTTAAGAGCAAATTCTTCTCTACTTTGAGAGAAATGGATTTTGATTTCTATCCATTGTTATCGTCCATTATCTCCTGATCATGAATCTCTAGTGTTCCAAAAAGGTCATCAAGATTTATTGTAGAGCGGTCCTTGGCTCGAGAAACAGCTATCACAAGAAGCCTCAATTCCTTCGATAGATTTCTGAGGATCTTATGAATGTGCTCCTTACTATTCCCAGAAACATTAATCTATTTTTTATGGTTTGAAATCTTCCGTACATTTTGGCAATACATTCTCCACCTTCCATTTTGAAAAGCTTGTCTTTTTTTACAAGAATGCTTAATTTTGATTCTTTTACTTTGCTTGTTCCTTCATTGGCAATTGCAAGTGAATCCCACATTTCTTTGGCTATTTCACATGCAGAAAACTTTTCTAATCCTCTATATGTAAGGCATAGATGATAGCATATTTGGCCTTAGCATTAAGTGGCCATTTGTTCTTCTTATTAAAGGTCATGTTCACTGTAAGCACTTCAACTCCTGTATTTTCGGTTGGAATGTTTGGACCATCTTCGTTGATATGCCATATATAAGAGTTTGTGAATTTTAGAAACCACTTCATATATTCTTTCTAGCTTATGTAATCGTCTCCATGAAAGAATGAAGGTCTTTTCATCGAGAATACTTCCTCATTATGGCTCTTGCTTTAATGGTTACTTTTACCATATTCAAGGTTCTTTTGCTCTAAAATGTTAAGTATTCAACCTATAGGCTAAGCTCTAGTGTCAACTAAAATAAACAAATAAACACAAGAAAAAGAAGATTTAAACAACAACTTAAAACTTCTATGATTTACTTGTCTGTTTTTTAGCATAAATGTTTTCATACGATTAAGTCATCTTTGATAAAACTTAGATATAAGAGATGTTTAAGTAAAATAATTGATATCAAAATGTAAAACTCCCCAAGTTAATAGCAGATGCAAAAACTTAAATGAAAGGAGTTACATATATGAATGGGTGGAAACAGGTCAGACCGCCTATTAGGGCCCTATTATTTGGCCTATAATAGGTCAGGTCAGGTTTAGGTTCATGCTTTTTAAAAAGCTTATTTACTTTAACATGTCAGGCTTAAGACCATCCAAAAAGTCTATTAAACCTAACAGGTCGACCTATTTAGTTATATTATACGATATATTTATATTATGCAATTTTAATATAAGTAATATTATAATATATATGTAATTTTAATATAAAAATGTATATAAAAATATAATTTAATGGTCAGGGTTAGAAAAATCTAATTAAAATTAGGGATATTAGCATATTTAAATTTACATATGATGACATATTTTAAGATTGTATAATATAACAGACCTTTAAACAGGTTAACATGTCAGACTAGACTTTTAAACAGATTAGACCGAATATTTGAAAATAAATTAAACAGACTAACATGTTAGGCTAAGGCTCCTATATATAATATAGGTTGAGTCTATTTAAGGTAAAGTCTAACCTAACCTGGCCTGTTTTCACTCTTAGTTACACGATAGAAAGAACCAAATAGATTTTTTACTAGTCTACTAAATATAAAGTTACAGTTTCTAACATAGAGTTTCCACTATGATCAATCCCAGATTCTAAAAACAAGTAATCTTTGCATACATATTCTCTTCAAGCTTAAACACATAAGTATTTTTTAAACACCAAGCCAAAAAATTCAAATACTAACGTTATATGTTTATAAAGATTTAAAAATTGACTGTCTTTTAATTGCACTCACAAAAAGGAAAAAATATGAAAGAGAAATATAGTGAGTTAAATAGCAAATGAATGAACAATGATAATCAATTTAGCTCAATGAGCATTTAATGTTGTTCTCGATGTCTAGTTCATTCTAGTGAGTTAAAAATTGACTGTCTTTGAAGTAAATGCAAGCAGAAAGATTTTATTGTGATTCTAATTCTTATTCTCAATGTTGTTCTCGTGTCTAGTTCATTCTTAATTGTTGAGGCTACTTATAGATTCAACAATAAATGTAGCTTTTACTATAGTCATTGAAACTGTGTTCTAAATTCTTCTTTGAATGTCCGTTGAGGTTCATCTTCTCTTCAGATTGACTTTCTTTGTTGATCTTCTACTACTCCATTAATGCTTCATAGTAATTCTCAATGAGCATTTAATAAGTCGTGATTGTTGAGGCATTACGATGGGAGAGATAAATAGTTAGGGCCGATAATAAACTGAACTAACTCAATATTTGTTCGAAACTAGATTTGATATTTAGCTCGATAAACTTGGTTCATGAACCAAATGAGTTGAACTTGGGCTGGAAATTGAGCTCGTTAAATAAATGAGCTGAACTTGTGTTGAATATAGTTCGACTCGTTGGGTTCATGAACTGACTCGATATATATATATAAACTAATTTTTTATATTTATTATGACTCATACATTATTTTTTATATTTATTGTTATTGTATATATAAACAATACTATATTTATATATAAATCTTTTTGAATTATTTTTGAAAATTAATTATTTGAGTTGTCCAAGTGAACCTTTCGAACTTAATTGAACAGTTCGTGAACTTTAACTGAACCAAATTCGAGCTAAAAAAATAGCTTGTATCGAACTCGAGTCAAGTTTCGAACCAAATCAATCCTTATCGAGTGGAACCAAGCTGAGATATAGTTCGACTCGGTTCGGCTTATTTTCAGTCTATAAATAACTATTGTGTGGAGTAATCCCCAAGGCTTCAACCAATAAAGTGGCAAAATAAGGTATGATATACTGTTATAAACCAACTAGTTATTGTCTGGTGGTTAATTCTTTTTTTCGCTTTATTGATTCTTGAATTTAATAGGTCTTCAAATATGTTAATGAGCCTGCACTTATTTTGATTCAATTTTGTTGACGCTTTACTCATTTTTAGTTGAAGAATTGGATTGATTTTATCTGAACTAATGATGTATCACATATCTTACATGATTTGAATAGAAATAATCCAATTCATTAATCTGCAGATTCTTAAAGTGCAGACGATTCTTGAACACAAACAGGAATTGGATGCAGATGGATCTTGAATACTAACAAATCAATTTTTAGAACTCTGAAAATATATTTATGATATTGTCGTAAAAGTTTTTTTTTTTTAATGAAGAGACAATATTATATGAAATTAAGTTCATATTACTTGTCTGATTTCTTACATACTTAAATTTGAGAGATTAGAACCTTTAAACAATTCAATATTATTTTACTTAATTTTTTCGAATTATGAAAATGTAGAGGATTAACACTTATAATATCTTTTGGACAGTGACGTCTTACCTTATGTAGAGTTATTCAAACTTAAATCATAGACCTACTTGGTAAAACAAAGTAACATTGTTAGTATAAAAAATATTAGAATTTCTTTAAAGGCTTCATATGTTAATCATTTTATATTGGGTTGTTTCATTAAGTGATACAAATATCAATTAGTCCACTTTTTTTCTTAACACAAATAACAATGAGATGACTCCTTATGCTGTAATTCATTATTTGAATTAAAATATAATCTAAGAACAATGCCAAATAGTTCCAAAGAAGGATTATCTAAACGCAGGTCTGTTTCTGGCCACACTTCTGCTGGCTTGCAATCTAGGCTTACAAATGTGTGGTAATGGATTTTTTTTCCATCTTTCTTCTTCATTATTTTTCCATATATGAGTTGAGGTTTGTGAAAGATGTAAGTACTTTATAGTGTTTAAATGGAAATGAGGATTAAGTGATTTTAGGAAAGTGTTGGTATATAAGGAGAATGAATGTTTTTGTTGAGAATGAATGTTTTTGATGGTATATAAGGACTCTGTATATTAGGGAGGAGGAGAATTGGTGTGTCCATACTTTGCTACTTCAATCGTAATGTTCAATTTAGACCTTTTAATTGATTACCTAATCGATTAGATAGAGACTTTTAGTTTCTACAACTCCAAATTATTGATTAATGTGTAATTAAGTTCTAATTATGCAATGTTAATTTCAACTTAATCGATTAACCAATCAATTATAACAAAAACTGAGAATCTCAAATTGTCTTAAGTTTGAGTAATTAATTTCATGATCGATTCAATTGCATAAACGGATTATAAACAGTTAATGCACAATTCAATCGATTAACGAATGTAAGCATACATATTAAAAGTATAGAGAAAAAGAAGAAGACACTAGATATTTTAAAATAGTTCACTCTAAGAATGACGTTATGTCTAGTCCCTCGATTGATTTAAGGATTTTCACTAATCAGTTGTTGCTTAATCGATTATCTAAGGTTAAACTTAGAATTTTGGTTCAATCATCTTCTCAAATATAATATGAATTAAACCTATTGAATTCTACACATCATTACATGTTAGACCTAAACGATATAAAGGATGAAATGTAAACTAAATGAAAGTTGTCTCAAGTTTCATATTGTTGTGTAATTGCTCATATCTCTAGATAAAAACAATACAAGTTATGGGTTTGGGCTGATATAAAGGGGTTGGGGTAGAGGACTATATATTTATGTTATGTAAACCTAATGTAAAAAGGAAAAGAATAGTCAAACACTAATCCTAATTCTCTAATAATACATAGTGGTAGCCCTCAACGCTCCTAGAGACGAAGGCACAATTGGCCGAACCTCGTTACTAAATCCTTGTGCTATTCTCTTTTCTCTATACTTTTTACTATTTGATTGCTTGCTTGTTCCCAAAAATTGGTATCATGATGGCTCTTAACCTAGGTGCCAAATTTGAGGTGGAGAAGTTCGATGGAACTGGTAATTTCGGATTGTGGCAAAGGAGGGTTAAGGATGTATTGGCTCAACAAGGTCTATCAAAGGCGTTACGTGAGAATAAACCAGATAGTATAGATCAACTAGATTGGGAAGAGTTGAAGGAGAAGGCTGCAGAAAACATACGGTTCTGTCTATCAGATGAGGTGATGTGTCATGTTATGGATCTGACATCACCAACAGAGGTATGGAAGACATTAGAGAAGCGATTCATGTCCAAGTCTTTAACAAATAAGTTTTATTTGAAAGAGAGAATCTATAGCCTGAAGATGCAGGATGGTGCTGATTTACAACAACATCTCAACAATTTTAATCAAGTGATCAATGACTTGTAGAAACTTGATGTGAAGGTTGATGATGAAGATAAAGCAATAATATTACTGTATTCTTTGCCAAATTCCTATGAACACCTGGTGACAATATTGGCGTATGGGAAAGACTCAATCAAATTGGATGAGATCACATATGCACTTCTGTCCCACATTCAAAAAGATAGAATGTAGGTGAAGGGTCTCAGGGTGATGGTCTGTATGTGAAAGGGAGCCAAGCCCGTGAGAGGAGACAAGGCAGAGGAGGTCCTGCCAAAGGGAAAAGACCAAATTCTAGGGGCAGAACACCAGTAGAGTGCTATAAGTGCAAACAGTCTGGGCATTACAAAAAGGATTGTTCCAATGAATGGAGTCCTAGCAAGCCGGTGGAAAACAATGGAGTATCTACATCTGCAAATGTTGCACAAAATGATGACTCTAGTTATAATAGTGAAGTTGATCTACCATCTATATCATCAAATCATAGTGCAAATGAGTATATACTTGACACTGGTTGTTCCCACCACATGACGCCAAACAAATAATGGTTCATCACATACAGGGCATACAATTTTGGTTTTGTGTATCTTGGAAATAGTAAAGCATGTCGAATTATTGGCATGGAGAAATCAGAATTGTGATGGATGATGGTATAGTTAAAACGTTATGTGAGGTTAGGCACATACGAGATTTGAAAAATAATTTGATTTCTTTGAGGACATTGCAGACCAAAGGATTTAGCTATAGAGTTGATGGGGCCAATAATATTCTTCGAGTAAGCAAAGGTGTTCTGATTGTGATGAAGGGTAAAAGGACTGTTGGGAACACTTACAAGCTATTAGAGAGAATAGTTGTGGGTGGAGTTGCTGGAGTGGTTGAAGAGGTTTCAGTAGATTCAGACCATGGTGCTACAAAATTATGACACATGCGTTTCGATCATATTAGTGTGTGTGGCATGAACGAACTATGTAAAAGAGGACTGTTGAGGGGTGTCAACAAATGCAAGCTAGATTTGTGCAAGTATTGTGTGCTTGGGAAACAGACACGAATTAGTTTCAAGGCTGGCCAACACAGGACTCGAGGTATTCTAGATTATGTCCATACTGTTAGGTATTAGTGGTGAAAATACACCTAGAAGGGGGGGGGGGTTGAATAGGTGTAGCGGTCAGAGTATCCGCTTTTCGAAAACAACAAATTATGCTGAAATAACCCCAGATTAATCGATTAACAAAACACAAATAATCGATTAACGCAATCACTTTAATTGATTAAAACAGCTCAGAAATTAAAAACAGATTCGGTTTCTTGCACGACAATTAACCGAGATTGAAACGAATATACAGAGCTTACAAAATATCAGAGTTACACCAGTATAGTATCGAAACAGAATATAGCAATTAAAACAACTATACAAGGTAACTGATTAAAGCAATAAAGAGAGAAAGAGAGAAAAAAATCCTGCAACATGATTTTTATCCTGGTTCGTTTGCGTGTCCACTTGCAAACTACATCCAGGCCTCCCGGCTGATCTGGGAGATTTTTCTTCACTATAATTGAAATAATGTTTTACATCTATGCTTTAGGATTGAGAGGCATTTCATGTTTAATTTCTCATCATTTCACCTCACATGTTCATGCATTCATTGATGTTTTTGTGAAGATTTTGTATTCTGTAAAATTTGTTTTCAACTAATACATTGTCATGTTATACATTGTCACTTTAATCAATTAAAAACAATTTTTTACAGAATGCAAAATCTTCACAAAAACATCAATGAATGCATGAACATGTGAGGTGAAATAGTGAGAAATTAAATATGAAATGCCTCTCAATCCTAAAGCATAGAATTCTCTCTTTTCTAATCTCACAAATGCAATGTCATATAGATGCAACAATTAACATGAAATATGCTCTAACTCTCTTAAAAATGCAACATGCAAGTTATGGCTTCAGTTCTGAAAACGCAGTTTATAAAGAATCATTTCTGCATCCCAGTTAATCGATTAAAACCTTGGTTAATCGATTAACGCGGTTTAAAATCATAACTGATTCTGTTTTTCAAGTTTTCAGTTTCAACAACTTTTCAAAAACTTATGTTAATCGATTAAATCATGCCTTAATCGATTAACAACATATTTCTAAGTGTATTTTCAAATTACAAAACTTAAATACGTTATGCACTTAATTTATACATGTTCAACACTAAGTTTATGCCTAGGATGCACATATTACATGTATTTATGTGATGCATGAACATATTATAAATGACATATCTCAAAACTTAAAATGATTTAAAGTTTTATGCATATGAGACATGTATTGAGTTTACCTAAGCCTTAGACTCAACCTAAACTAATTACTAGTCTAAGTCTAATACCAATCTAGAGACTTAAGCATGTTGATTTGTTGATGATCTTCAAGCTCTTATAATCACAAGTTGTCCTCGTCAAAACTAAACACATAGTGAGAAAGCTTTCCAAAGTGCTATCTTGACATGCGCACTTTCACATACTGATGTATGGGGACCCACTCAAGATGCATCTCTAAAAGGTTTTAGGTATTTTGTTACCTTTGTTGATTATTTTTCTCGCAAGGTCTGGGTATATTTTATAAAGCATAAGTCAGAAGTCTTTGCCAAATTCAAGGTTTGGAAGGCAGAGGTACAGAACAAGACTAGTAGAAAAATCAAATACCCGAGATAAGACAATGATAGGAGTACAAAGACTCAGATTTTTAGAAATTCTACGAGGAACATGGTATTCAGAGGCACTTGTCAATAAAACAGACTCCTCAACAGAATGGTGTTGTATAGATGATGAATATAACTCTTATAGAGAGGGTCAGATGTATGAGAAGGAATATTGGACTTTCTAAAGGATTTTGGGTAGAGGAACTTAATATGGTATGCTATGTCATCAATAGATCACTATAAGCTTCATTGGATGGTAAAGTTATAGAAGAAGTGTGGACAAGTAACCTAGTCAAATATAATATGTTACACATATTTGGTTGTCCTGCTTATGTACATGTACCTAGTGATGAACGATCTAAACTTGATCCTAAGTCAAAGAGGTGTATCTTCATTGGATATACCAAAGGTGTGAAAGGGTTCAAGTTCCGGGATCTAGTTTCCAGAAAGGTGGTGTTGAGTAGAGATGTAGTGTTTGACGAAGATTTCATGCTGAAACAGTTAGTTTTGACATAGGTGCCCAGGCTAAATGGAGAGACTTTGAGATCAAATATGATTCTGGTGAGCAATGAAACGGTTCATGTAAATAAAGGCATGGAACCATGCACTAGTTCAAGTCAAGAACATGATAATTTTGCGGAGAATTTAGGTGTGTAGGAGTATCTACCCGCTAGAGACAAGGATAAGCGTCCTATCAAACCTCGAGAGGGATATGGCTTCAGTTGCTCTCCATACCAATTCAGGAGATTCATGTAGCTTTCAAGAGACTATAAACAGTCAGGAGAAAGAACAATGGATGAGTGCCATGATGGAGGAGATGAAGTCTCTACAGAAGAACCAAACTTGGAAGCTTATCTCATTGTCCACAGACAAGCGTGTAGTTGGGTGCAAGTGGGTGTACAAGAGGAAGCCAACAATATCTGAAAAAGAAGGGAAAAAGTTCAAGGCTCGTCTTGTAGCAAAAAGGTATTCACAGTAGAAGGGGATCGACTACAATGAGATTTTCTCCCCAGTGGTGAGACACACTTCTATCAGGGTAGTGCTTGCCTTGGTAGCCAACTAGGATATGCACTTAGAACAAATGGATGTGAAGACTTCCTTTCTCCATGGTGAATTAGAGGAGAAAATTTACATGACACAACTAGAACGGTTCAGTGCAGCTGGACAGAGTCACTTGGTTTGCAAGTTGAAGAAGTCTCTATATGGGTTGAAGTAGTCTTCCAAACAGTGGTACAAGCAGTTTGACACTTGTATGTTGAAGCTTGGTTACAAACACTATGAGTATGATTATTGTGTTTATGTGAGAAGCCTTGATGATGGTTCTTTTATTTTTATGTTACTTTATGTTGATGATATGTTGATTGTTGTTAATCATTTAAGTGATATCAATGAGCTGAAAGTCATGCTAGGTAAAGAGTTTGACATGAAAGATTTAGGGGCTGCTAGGAATATTATTGGGATGGATATTTAGAGGGATATGGGAGCTAGATTGATATGAGAAATGCTAAAGTAGTGAGCACTCCATTGAAAAATCACTTCAAGCTTTCCTTAAATCAGTGTTCAAAGACAAATGAAGATAAGAAGTACATGTCAAAGGTTCCATATGCCAATGCAATGGTTGCTTCATGTATGCTATGGTTTGTACTGGACCGTACTTGCCACAAGTAGTTAGTCAAGTATGCAAGTACATGTCGAAACCAGAGAAGCAGCATCGGGAAGAAGTCAAATGGATTTTAGATATTTGAAGGGGACTACAGGTCTCGATATCATGTTTGGCAGCCAACAGAGTAAGCTTTCAGTTATTGGTTATGTTGATTCAGACTATACAGGAGACTTGGATGATAAAAGGTCCACAACGAGGTTTGTCTTCACCATTACAGGTGGACCAATTATGTGGAGATCAGCAGTTCAGTCTGTTGTTGCTATGTCCACAACTGAAGTAGAGTACATGGCAGCTAGTGAAGCTTCTAAGGAAGCCTTGTGGCTTATGGGGCTGTTAAATGAGTTTGGCATTGAGCAAAGTGGAGTTCCGCTGCATTATGACAGTCAGAGTGTTATCTTCTTGGAAAAGAACCAGGTGTATCATGCTAGGACCAAACATAATGAGTGATTCCTATTTATTCTCCCATTTTATTCCTTCCTAATTTTCCTATCATTCTAAACATATTGTTAGAGCTGAGATTAACCTATCCCATATTAAATAAAAAATAAATAAAACCTCTTATACATAACCAGTATGTATCAAAAAAACCAATCAACATATACAAATATATTTATTAGATTTAACTATGTATCTCAATGTTATTAAACGGTGAGGGTACTGGTTTAGTGGTTCAACCAATGGTTCAGTAATTAAACCGCATGAGATTAAACCGGTTAAACCGGACATACATGCTTATATA
>NW_017715927.1:0-20640 GCF_001865875.1 Lupinus angustifolius
CATAAACAAACAACTTTAATAAATCCAAAGTCTAAATTACAAATAGTAATCCACAAGTACTTGTCTTACTTAACAAACTCGAAACATATGACGCAAGTTCATAACTCAGTCTACAAAACATATTATGTATTTAAAACTTTAACACCAAAGAGTCAAAATTGTTTCATATTGAGGTTCCATTTCTTCACCATTTAAGTCCAAAGTTTGACTAACGTTGTCTTCAAATTGAGGTTTCTAATTGAGGTTCGTGTGAATGAAGAAAATGGGTTTCTAATTCTATGTGGTATGTGCCTATGTGGGGTTCTTTAAAATTACATGTATGAACCGGCCGGTTCAATCAAATTTCGGCTGGTTCACCGGTTTTGACACAGTTCATTGGTTTTTCTCCGGTTTACACCAGTTTTGATGCTTAGTCGGCACAATACTTGTTTCGTACCGATTATGGGACCGGTTGGACGGTTCTTCGGTCGAACCGGTTTTAATAACCGGCTAGTCCGAACCGGTTTACATATTAACACAGTTTCCTTTTTAGGTATGAAAATATATTTGTTGGATGACACTTTAGAATTACTATTTTTTACTATTAATCATTAATTAGTGCTCAATCTCCCTTAGGTAGAAAAGGAAAGTAAAAGTTTGGAACATGCGGCATGTGTAGATATAATTAATAAAATCTTCACATTACATTAAAAAATTAATATTAATTAAAACTTAGTTGTAGATGACAGTACCACAAAAAACATTTGTTCTCATACAAATTTATCTCTAATATTGATATGATGGTATTGTATTTCAATTAGTATTTTACTAATTAATCTACATATCAGTCAATATATTCTAATTTATTTTTGAGTAAATTACATTGACATCCCATGAGTTTTAGTGAAATTACATAAATCACCCCTCAATTTTCTACACCTACACAAACCCCCTAATTTTTATATTTTCATTACACGGACTACCCTGCATGAGAAATAAGTGCAATCTTTTAAACAAAAAATGTGATAAATGTAATTAAGCTAAACAAAAGATAGTATATTTGGAGACAAACCCAAATAATATATGAGTCGATACCTCTTTATTATTTTTGGTTCTTTACGATATAGTATAAGAACAATTTAAATAATATCTCTTTAAAATTGTTGATGTATTTTGTAATAAAAAATAATAAAGATACATTGATTTGTATATTATTTGGATTTTTCTCATAATATACGATGTTTTGTTTAACTTGATTGCATTTATCACGTTTTTTATTTAAAAAATTACACTTATTTCTCATGCAGGGGTAGTCAGTGTAATGAAAGTATAAAAACTATGAGAGGTTTGTGTAGGTATAAAAAAGTGAGAGGTGATTTGTATAATTTCACTAAAACTCAGGGTGTCAGTGTAATTAACTATTTATTTTTTAAATTAACTTGTTGCTTAATATGTGTCTTATTTTTTCTTTTTTTAATATATTATAAATGAAAACTTTTATAGATAAAAGAAATAAAAAACATGTTAAATAATAAGTGAATTTAAGAAGATATATTATATATTACACTATTTGTTAAAATAAGATGTGTCATTGATAGTAGAACATGTTTAGAATTATAAATAAATATAATAATTATGTGTTTGATTCTTTATTAAATTATTTTTATTAAAAATTAATTTTAAATAAAAATTGATCAATGTTTAATTGAAAATGAACTTATATGTAATATGTATACATCTGGTGTTTCATACTTTGTGCAACTCTATGTCTCAGTGGCATGTGATTGGTCAGAAAAAATATATTTAAGTTAAATTTTAATTATTAAATATTTTCTAACCACAATCATAAGGTATGATACATGACACACAAAGTATGAGATAGTAGATGTGCTTTCCTCAATAACATACTGTACAAACAACGTGACAGCAATTAACATTTTTTTATTTATCAATTACTAAAAACAATAAGAAAAAACAGAACGGATGACGATGATGATGAAACAATGGTATACAAGAGCAACAGCAACAATGGCACTTGTCACTCTGCAATTTCACCGTCCCTCTTTTTCACGCCTATCTCAGCAGCGTTTAACCATGACCAGCAATACAACCAACTATGGTGATGATCTCAATGCTATATTCAACCACAAACGTATGCTTCGAACTCAGGTAAAAAAGGTCCTCAAAGCAATCGAACCATCCCTCAGATCTCAACAAGGTATTGCTACTTGTTGCTGAACTTATTGCTGACTCGTCCATTCTTTTACAATTTATTTGGGAGTTGGTTATGGAAGAATAATAGAGGGAACAAAAAGGCTTCCGAGCCATTAAATATACTTATGAGTTGACTCTAAAAAAACTTAACTCACAAACAAATTCTTCTTAGGTTTTGAGAGTTAGAGAGAGAAAGGGAAAAGAATTTAATATTCTATACTATTTGAGAGTATGAAATTTAGATGAAAAATATAAACACATAATAATATTTTTTATTTTTCTTATAAAAATTTAATTAATAATGAGAAATAATGAACAATAATGTGTAATTATATAATTTTACCGATAGTAATTAAGTATATTTACATTTTGTCTCCAAAGAACACAAATTGGGAAACTATACAAATAAAAATAAACACAGAAAGTTTTAGAGAGTTTAAACCCTCCAAAACTTTCAAATCTGCTTAATTCAACTCCCAAACAAGTATCATTTCTTTTATCCTCAAAAATCACACTCCCAAGCATAGTCTTAGAGATTGGGATAATGTGATCCGTGGAAGAGGCTATTTAAATTTTGATATTTTATTTTGTTCAGATCATGATATTCAAAATATAATTCTGGGAGCTCCATGGTTCAAATCTAGTCTTAGATTATGTGCATACATAAGCTGCAGTGCTTTACGGGAAGTTGATACATCTAAACTATTGTCAGAAATCTTGAAAGGTCCAGCCAGTGGTATGTAATTACTTATCTTCTACGATTTACTTTGCTAGAGCAAGAAGTAGTAAAATTAAGCTTTTATTGGAAAATTAAATATTTTACGCCTTAATCTATTGAATACAACACTTCAACACTACTCTTAGTAAAAACTTACCTTCTTTGATTCCTTAACCATTATCCTAAGGGCAATAGATAGTGAAAACACTTTTTTTATAGGCAAAGTTTTTTATTGGGAGATTGTGCAACTGCCGGGGTATGAACCCAAGTGCACATTCATGTTCTGATGCTTTACCAATTGTGCCAACTCTTGGGGACAAGACGTTCTTTGAATAATGGGGGTTCTATTATTAATTAGAATTTTGAACTTATTTATCTAATACTTAGGATAAAATTGTTGAAGGAATCATGTTGGATAACTATATATATGAATATAAAGTTTGGTGATTTTTGGTACTTTTGATGTTTTCTTGTAACGTTTATCTCTGCTAGTGTGTGTCAAATTTCAAGGAAAATTTATGAGTGAACTTCTTAGCAGATATGCTTTATATACTTATTCTTTTATGCATATATAAGTGGCATTTTATGTATTTTCTTTGTCAACCACATTTAACTCTTGCCTTCAAAATAATATCTTTTAATTCTAGTGGAGTTTCTATGTATTTTCGTAGTCAAGACAAGATGAACATATGCAGGTGGAAAAAAACTTTATGTTCCACGGGTGGAGGATAAGAATAGTCACATGCGTATGCTCAACATATCGCCTATTGATGATCTTGTTGTCAACTCAATGGACATCTTAGAACCAGCTCCAGTTGATTCTGATGGAAATGCACCTGAAGATGGTACTCACTCCGCTTTTCTGTTTGTTCAAAAGCATAAAATTTGTTAATTGACTTTGCTACTGCTTGGACATGGTAGCTTTCCTAGGCATAGCCAACTTGCAAATATACTTTCAAATTTATCTTTAACAAAAATTTAAGTTTGAATCTTCCAAATAAAGTTTGAATTTGTTACAAAAATGTCTCAGTTATCAAGCATTCAGGTCATGATCATTAACAGCATGTGAAGCTAGTATTTTCAAATTTATCCTTATGCAAAAATTTGTTTAGTTTGCTTGATGTCTGTTTGGATCCAATTGCAACAGAGTATAGGACTTGGGTCCCACATCAGGAGTATGGACTTAGGTAAGGGGTTTATATGCCTTCGACTCTCTAATCTCAATGGCCTAGCTTTTGTCGCCTGTTCTCCTAAGGTTCTTATTGTTTTCACTGTTAACAGCATGTTGTTCCTACACATCTGTTTCAAGAAATGATCAGGTTGTTCACATCTTGAATCACATTGTATAGATAGTATGCATATTTAAATTAGGGTCTTTTCAGCTAAAACATGTAAATCCTCTCTTTTTTTAAGAGAAAAAGAAAAAGTAAAGCCTCACATTGTCATAACTTCTGCAAAACCACTTCGACAGGACCCATTAGAAGATATGTGCATCTATCACTGTATCTTGGCGACTTTGTGCATTTAATTTTATTTTTCTGGCTTGTGGGGTTGACATCTGTCAATATATTTTCTAAAATTTATCCTGCTTGGCCAATGTCAACAACCATCTGAAACATCTCTCCGGTGCAGTTATGCAGGCAAATGATCCAGTTGATTTGTTTCTTTTACCTGGTGAACTTTTCATTTCTTATTTCATTATTAATGTCTAAGCTTGACTATATCTAATCATTTTCTATTATTTCCCGTCCTAGGACTGGCATTTGATAGATCTGGAAGACGTTTAGGACGTGGTGGAGGGTATACTTTTTATATTTTTTTCCTTCTCTGTAAACAATATAGATCAGTTATGATGCATTGTCCCAGTTATATAGAAATTATGACTAGAATTCATAATTTAGATCTTATATTTACCAACCATTGTCAAAATTGTTCTTAGTTAGCTTAGTATATGTTTGTTAGAATATTGACAATTTCACAAACTCTTAAGCTTGAGTTTTTAACACTTAACTCCTCACATTCTGTATTAGTATTTTCCCCCAGTCCCCGCAAAAGCTACAAACATAGTCCAAGGTGTCTTAGCAGTTACCATTCTCTCCTTCCACAGTTACTATGATACCTTCCTGGAAAATTATCAAGACCTTGCAAAGACACGGAATTGGAAGCAACCCTTACTTGGTATGTATTTCTTCCTTCTAGAATTGCAAGAGTTTAGTTGAATCAAGCCTATAAACTCTATCACGATTAAGCAATTTGGCTTTAAGTTTGCAGTAGCACTGTCATATTCTGAACAAATACTGGAGGAAGGAGTAATACCAATCACTCCATCCGATGTTCCAATTGATGCACTCGTGTCTCCAGAAGGTGTGATTCCTATCAGTACTGCTGCCTTCAACAGGTATCACTGAGACTCATCCTTTTTGGCATTTCTTAACAAAGTACCCTCAGGATAATGCTTAACTAATTAAACTAGAAAGTACTAAATGACAAAGAAGAAGCATTTAATATCCTTGGAATCCAAAGAGTATATAATACTTTCTTCTTTAAGTAGTCAGGAGAAATTACTATGAATAATTGAGTAAGCCCCTAAATTGGTCAAAGAACTTGATTTGCGACCTTATCAAGGCGAATTGAAATATGCATGCATGTTGTGAAGTTGATTGAGGCACACAAGATTGTTTTTCAAAGCCTGAAGAGTTGAAAAATTACTTCATCCCTTAGTTCGAAAAAACCATGTTTGTGATCTCCTTGCTTTCCCTTGTGAAATCCTCACCAGACTCCACATCTTCATTCAAAAGATCCCATAGATCATTCACGAGTATTTTATCTGCAGCTAGGCGTGATTGGTTTACTCCTCCTTGATCCAATGGTCTTTCTAAAATGTGTGTGCAGGGTCAGTCAGGTTCTAGCTTCTTCTTCCATAGCTTCTGTTCTTCAGCCACATAATAGCAGTTCCATAGATTCTCGGCCATCTTCTCCTGTTGATGCAGTCTATCCTTTTATACCCTCATGAAGGTTCTTATAGCTCGGATTTTTCATTTTGAAACTCATTCGTCCATGAGTTAGACATACTTTTATATGTATAGGAGGGTGCCAACTCAAATATTCCAAAGCCATATTTTTTGTTATGGAATCCTGACCTCAATGTAAACTTCCATATAATCTCGCCCTTTACAAGGATTATATTATGCTGCCGCTATATTAATCATCCAAAGATTATTTTTACTAAATAAGTACTCAAAGATATAAATCGTCACAAAATTTGTCCTTTTGTTGCTCCCAGTTAGTCCCTCACACGGACAAACTTTCTGACGTTTTATATATTTGAGGGACTTAATGGTGAAAATTTTCCAGGGAAGACTAATGTGTTGGTGACACCATATTCTTTTGACGATCATTTTAGGAGTTTACTGGAAATGGAAATGATATTGTTAGTGGAGAGTTTAAATGTTTTTCGTCAATAGCACCCTTCATCTTTTGCTGTTGAATTCAGTCCATCTTTGTCTTTTTAACCACATTTCCAGAATGGATCTCTGACACTGGACTCAATGCTGAACTGGAACACTTTCAATAGTCTATCTTCAATGATGTTTTGTGGTTCCTTAAGTTTACTGCACTTAAGGTAAAGGGTTTGAATCCGGAGCTGTGTGACAAGTACAGATGACCAATTCATCAAATGATACCGGCCTTTATCTCGATCTAGTATGCTTTCTGTAGTTTTTTTCTGTTAGATGTTTGTACATTGATGTTTGAACTTAACTTTTAGAACACAATATTTGTTCAACTTCGTATATGATTTAGGCAAGAGACTTAGATGGATGGTTTTAGTGTGGAAGCTATTGTGCTTCTTTTTTTTACCTTTGGCTGTCAAATTTCTAGGTTCAAGCTTCAAATACTAATTGACTCCATTCTTAAACCTTCAAACAGATTTCTACAATTGACTCTATTCTTTAAAGAAAATGTTTTTTTTTTGTTTTAAGTATACAAGAGTTGAGGTTGAACTTCTAGATTATAAATAGCATTACCACCTCTATACAGCTAATTTTAAAAAATGAAAGCACTCTACTTCGTGCAAGTTTGTAAATTGTAAGTACTGCAAGTGTAACTGCTATATATGAATTAAAATTTGAAAGCAATGTAATGTCTCACGCATGTTTACATTAAGATTGTGGTTCTTTCTTCAATGTCTCTTCTCTACCCTTTCTTCACAATAATGTTCTTCATATTGTCCATTGAAATATCAATAAATTATAACATGACACATCTTTAAAGTCCATTTAAATGTTCTTCTCATGTCAATTGAAATATCAATAAATTATAACATGACACATCTTTAAAGTCCATTTAATCTTCATACTCTGCAATTGACATATATGAAATCTTTCATCTTCTTCGACTCTTCCTCATAATCCTTACAGCTCTTGTTCGTCTCAGAAATAACCCATAATTTTATCTGAAGCCATAATAGGAAAAGGGGATATAGAAATCAAATTCCCTTATAAATGTTTAATGTTGCTGAAGAAAATGGAAAACGCAAAAAAATCGAGGCCAGGAGGAGGAAAGGAAATGCATATGAGATATGACGAAAAGAAGTCATGTGGCTAGTTGTTTTAATGGAATGGATTCGTAAAAGCATTTGAAGAAAAATCATAATATATTTGATGGAAACAAAGATACAAAAGGGGAGGAGATTATATCCAACCAAATCAAATTATAAAAAGATAATAAAGTGTGTCTCGGTGAAGTTTTCAATTGGTGTAAAAATGATTAGTAGCACTGTGAACATCAGACATCACATTGAGAATATAGGGTAAGGAAAAGTCATTGAAAAAAGAGTCATAATATTTTAACAACTTTTTAATTTTATTTTAATTTATTTCTAGACAGGGTAAGGAAGCAACAATGAATAAAGAGTCATAATATTTTGTTAATATTTTAATTTTTTTAATTTATTTGTGATAACGTGTTTTAATGTGGTGACAACCTCTTATTGGTTAGAGAAGATAACTCATCTCCTAACATTAGAATACACTTTATTCTCTATCTCTTCCTACCCTATATCCATAAAAATGTTCTCCATGTTGTCCCAATTTTAAACCATGAATATGCTGACATGAGATGATGAACCATCATCATGCCAATTGAAATCTCAATAAATTATTACATGACTCATCTTCAAAGTCTTTATAATCTTCATACTCTGCAATTAATATATATGAAATCATTCATCTTCTTCGTCTCTTTCCCATAATCCTCACAACTCTTGTTCTTATTAGAAATAGTCCATCATTTTTTCTGAAGCCAAAATGGGCAAAAGAGGATATAGAAATCAAATTCCATTCTCAATATTCAATGTTACTGAAGAAATATATATTTGTCTTCTATGCTTCAAAATATATATTTCTTATGAATACATCCTATTCCTTTTATGACTCATGTTCGTGTGTGAAAATGTATATGTGATTGAGTAAAAATTGCTTAATAAATGTTAGAAATATTTGCATGCTTTTAAAACAAAACAAAAAACCCTCTTGATTCTGCATATCTGATGTCTGTTAATCGATTAACTATCCTACTTAATCGATTAAAATGAGTTCCAGTAGCAAACATTTCAATTTTCATTAAATTTAATCGATTAAAACTTATTTTAATCAATTACCTGAGCTCATTTTTCTAAACCTGGAATTTTTACACTGCTTAATCAATTAAATGCAGCACTTAATCGATTAACGGCAGTAGATATATTAGAATCAGAAACGTTTTTTGCCATTTTTCAAATCCTCTCTTCCTCATATTCTCTGAAAATCTCAAATGCAAGCAGCAAATTTAGAATCTTAGCTTAATAGAAGCATTAAACCTCACCTCTACCCCATTTGTGCTCTTCAATTCATCTCTATTTCCCAAGAAATCCCATTCCTATTTCCTAAACCCTAAGCTCTAGGTTCCCTCCCTTATCCTCCTTCATCCTCCATTACTCACGGTTTTTAATCATCAATGGAAAGAGGACGTTCGAAGAGGTACAAGACAACTGCTCAACGCACTCGTAGACCTCCCATTGCTTCATCTTCAAATCCGAATGTGAGGCACGATCGTGGAGATCCCTACTACTCTCTCATTCTTCAAGAGACTCGGTTGTCCAAATTTTTGGGAAGGAAACCCACTTACACAAGGTATGTTGATCTTACCTGGATGGCGGAACAGAACTTTGAATTTCTGCAAGATACGCAGGCTCAGGGTGCTGTAATGTTTTTGGAATTAACGGGTAATCTGTACCCATATTTGATTAGGGAATTTTATGCTAATTTCCGTTATAAGGATGGTAGATATTGGGCTATGATTTCGGGAAATTTGTTTCAAATGGATAGTAGCATTTTTATGAATGTGGGTGGCTTATCCACTATTGGTGTTAGCCTAGGTGATTGTGAATGGCTTGCTGATTTCGATGCTGTTGAGGTATATAAATCATGTTTGAGAGGGCCTCATTGGTATGTCTAGGGAGAATTGACTAAAGTTGGTTCTTTATCAGTAGAGAATAGATTGCTTCACTATTTGATTGCGTACATCTTGATTCATAGGAACACTAACCATGCACAACCTATTGTTAATGATATGAAATTTATGTATGATGTGAAGGAGAACATAATGGTTAATTGGCCTGAAGAAATTCTGAAAGTCATGTATAATGTCTCTACATCACAATCCAAATTGATGCCTTATAGTATCTTCATATCGAGAATTATTGACTATCTGTATATTGACGTATCTGACCCCATCGTCACAAAGACTTCTGACAAAGATCACCTTGTTGGTGAAAACCTTATCCACAAGATGGGTATCTACAAGTATGGAAGTACTTGGCAATACCAGGAATATATTACTATGGTGGATTTGGAGCTATCTGATGATGAGGATCAGGCTGGGACAAATCAGCCTAATGTAAAGACTCAGGGGGAGCCATCTGGAATTGCGCAACAAGAATCGTTCTTTGGATTAGCTCAATTAGATGCCATGGAGCAAAGGCTGAACAATAGGATGGACTTACATTATCTCTTTGAAGGAATCCTACCATACTAATTTGGAACAATTTGAGGAGCGTCAGGTTGCTTACATCGATAATCACTATCAGGCTATGAGGAGCTTTGTCCAGAAGACTGCTGAGGCACAGAATGCGAGATTTTGTACAGAGTTTGAGAAGCTGAGATTACTCATCCAGGGTGATAGTAGCTTGACCGTACCTGACAACAAAGATCTTCCTCCGCATCCTTAGATTAGAAGGCCTTAGATCTTAGATTGCCCTAGGTTTAGTCCTTCTATATGGCTAATTTGTAGGATTTATGCTGCCTTGTAATTTCGAGACATATTTTTCTCTTTGCTTTCTAGATTGTAACTCTTATTATCTACTATTGTTGTAACTTTATAACTTGCTATGCATGTCGTTTTGAACTTAAATCGTTTCTATTATGGTTTCATTTTACTTATATATGTCAAATATAGCATGATTGCATGTTTAATGGATCCTGACCATGTTTGGTTATATGTATATCTTATGTTTGATTGAGCCTACTGTTTCAATGCTATAATGTAAATGCTTCTTCAATGTTATAATGTCAATGCTTGATCATTCCATGCTTGATTGGTTGATGTATAACCCTCCATGCCATTAAATCTGTCATATTGCTGTATTTTGTTGGTTTAATCGATTAACCTGTTGTCTTAATCGATTAAATGCTGATACGTTTGTGCACTTGTTCAATTCCTTCATCAACTGGTTAATTAATTACATTCCCAATACTAATTGATTAATTACAGTTTGAGTTCACTTCATATCTCTTCTTACTTTTGAGTAAAACTTCATTTAGTTTATCTTTTTGATAATCTAAAAAGGGGGAGAAAAGTTGTTTTAAATGTGTGCATGTTGTAAAATAATATCAAGCTTCTGTTGTCTAGCTATGCGCGTTTAACTTTGAAATCAACAACCATGCATTCTGTGATAATCTTCAAGCTTTGCATCAAAAAAAAAAATTGGTGTTGAGTTTGTCATCATCAAAAAGGGGGAGATTAAAAGTGCAATGTGTCAAGAGTGCACTTATGCTTGCCTATGTTTTGATGAAGACAAAGGACTTAGTGAAAGCTTAAAGACAACTCAACAAATCAACATGCCAAAGATTCAAGAGCTTCATGTCTAGACTAGAGTCTTAGATGTGTCTTAGCTATTGAGTCTAGGTTAGGTAAACCTAGATGCAAATCTCGCAAAGTCTAAAAACTATCATATCATTACATGAGACATGCCATCTAGTTTATCATATGTTCACGCATTAATCATACATGTTATTTGTGTATTTTAGGCATAACATAAAGGTAAAACATGTAAAGTTGATAAGCATAACATATAAGTAGTTTACCAATTAACATCTTAACTAAAAATACCCTAGTTAATCGATTAAGTAAAGCTTTAATTGATTAATGTGAAAATAGTTTTAACAGGTTCAACAGAAAACTGAAAAACAGATTTCAGTTATTCTCTAACAGCCCGTTAATCGATTAACAGGTAATTTAATCGATGAACTGGGTGAAAACCAGCATTTCTATATAAACTGTTTTTTTAACAGATTTCACATATGATTTGATACATTCATATTAGAATTGATAGGTTACGTATTTTCATGTTCATGTATGTGATATAGGAAGAGGGAATTGCATGTGAGATTAGAGTGAGATAGTATTATGCTTAAGATTAACATGTCATCCATTGCATATTATCAAATGTGTTCTTCATCATATCTTGTTCTTGCATGATTGTTTCACTACTGTTTAGAGATCTATTAAAGGGAAAAATCACATGTTCTTCATGATTTTCATCTTATACATATTCATAGTAATTGTGAGATTTGTATAGGGTTTATAGCTTGTTCTTTCTTGTAATATTTGATTCTTGTTATATTTGAGCCATTTTAGTGCTTCACATTACTTTGATTCTTTGTATTGTTTGTGTAACAAGGGAAGTCATCTCTTGGTGTCGTACCACCAAATAGATCAGAGAGTCTTCACCAAAACTTGGAGGTCTTGAGTTTAGAGCATACTCTTGGTTGGGGCTGGATCGTAGAAAAGGTTTTCCTAGGCGATTGGGTAAGGTCAAACCAAGGTATAGGTTTTGGGAACTCAAGAAGGTCTTGTAATTGGAAGTGTGTTTGTAAGGCACATTGGTTTCAATTTTAGTGAAGAAAAATCTCCCGGATCAGAGGGGAGGACTGGATGTAGTTTTGCAGTGGACCGCAAAACGAACCAGTATAAAAACCTTGTTGCATGCTATTTCTTTCCCTTATCTCTTTGCTATTTTTAGTATATTTTAATTTCCTATTGAAGCTGATATTTCGAATATAGCATTACTGCCAAATAAAGATCATTTGTGTTCAAATATATCTGCTAAATAAATTCTGTAATTGGCTATGTAATTGAGCCATACAACAACTACAATTTCTGTGCGACTTAACCAATTAAGTCATATCATTAATCGATTAACTGGGAAAGTTTCCAAAATAAGGCTTTGGTGCAAATAACGGTAAGTGGGAACCACGACACCTATTCAACCCCCCTTCTAGGTGTATTATGTCACTGATACCTAACACCAAGTTGTTGGGTGCACACCACTAAGCGCCTAGGTGGCACTACTGAGGTGCCTACTTGAGTAGCTCTGACCGTGCTGGTGGTGATGTCGCCTGGTGCTTACTGACCTGGTCAGGTGTGCGGTTCCACGATGGGCGGTCCAGGTGCTCCGCTAAGCTGTCTGCTTGAGCAGGTTAGCTTGTGTCAGGCTTGTGTTCTGACTGTGTCAAGTTGGTTCTGATCATGTAAATTTGGTCTGACCGTGCCAGGTTGGTGTCCAGGTCATAATAGGCGTGAGTTTGGTCCAAGCTAAGCTGCTTAGTGAGCAGCTTCATGTTGACTCCACATAGGCCAAATTTTGATGAGTCAAGCTTATCTGTTGAGCATTTTGGCCTATTTTGAGCACTTTGTATGCCTTTGATAAATTCTTCTCTTTTCTACCTATATCCTACAAAGTACAGTACAAAAGAAATATATAAAGCATATAGACAAGATTGTGATATTTTATCCCAAAAGTGTTGATTTAAGTGCCATGAAAAGTGTATGAAAATTATGTATTTTTGGCACTTATCATGGTTTTCCACTAGGAAAAAGTTCAAGATTCTTTTTTTGTAGCCTCCAATCTTCATCAGTAAATATGCAGTCAAACACATATAGCCTAAATTTTGGTTTGAAGTCCAACAATCTGTTGTCATACAAAGACGACTGCATGACTTTGCAAATCAAGCCTTTAATTTTTTTCTTTTCTTCTAAAAAGAGTTGATTTGACGAAACCCACGTCCTTCTACAACCTTGAATGGCATTTCATCACAAATAATAAATTCATTCACAACCCTACTACATTCTTCTAAGTTATAGCCCATAGAACTGGTTCCATCTAAAACATACTCTCTACATTTTTGACATAAAACCATGAAGTGTTCCATGCTTATCCACTTTATAAAATATCCATTAGTGTTTTGTGTCAAATGTTTGCGCATAGAATTTGTACCATGTCTGTTTGGTTCACAAAAATATGTCCTACGACAATGGTTACATTTGGCGTTGTGTTGGCGGTTAGTCTTTGTAAAAGGAAGCTTAGTGAAATGATCCCAAACAAATGATTTCATTTTTATCCCACTAATAAGTGCCAAAAATGCCTAAATTTTATACACTTTTTATGGCACTTATCCTTAGAAATTTGAGAAAACCAACTTAATTCAACACTTTTTGGATAAAATATCACAATCTTGTATATATGCTTTGTGTATTTCTTTTCTACTTTATTTTTTTGGATTTAGGTAGAAAATATATGGAATATTCAAGTGCAAGCAAAGTTCTCAAAATAGGCCAAAATGATCCATACATGATATGCTTAAGCTTAGCATGACAAGTTGTGTGCTTAGCCTTAAGCATGACTCAACAAGTTGGCTTATGTGGAAAGCATGAAGTCAACATGAAGCTGCTCACTAAGCAGCTTAGCTTGGACCAAATGCACACCTAGCGTGACTTGGACACCAACTTGGCATGGTCAGACTCAACTAGGCACGGTCAAAACACGAGCCACCACACGCATGACACACGTTAAGTGCTCATTGAGCCGCTTAGCATGGCACCTGGAGTGCCCAACGTGGAGCCAAGCACTAAGCCACATCAACATTAGTCACGGTCAAGCTGCTCAAGCAGGCAGCTCAGCGGTGCCATATAGGAGCTTGGTGGTATGCACTCAGCAAGTTGGCCAAAGTTTACTTAACACCCAGGAATGCGTACTTCATGCATGACCTCACCCATGTAGGTGACTAAGCTGCTTGGCAAAGTGACCAAACCCATGCTTAATGTTTGGTCAGCAGCTAAGCGGTGGAAGAGAGCAGCTTAGTGGTGGAAGAGAGCAGCTTAGCGGGGTCCTGGAACTCCTATAAATAGAAGTTACTTCAAGGCTTGAAAAAATTCATCACATCATCAAATTCATTCATATACACATTCACTCTTCGACATCCGAATTTCTCTCTTCTTCTACACTTTCTTCTTTGTAATTTCTTGGAGGATTTCTACTCCAAAGTAGCTTAGGTAATTTTATTTGTAATTTCTCTTTAATTCAAGAGGAGAATGAGTAATCAAATAAGATGAAAAAATTCATTTTGCAATCTCATTTGTGCATGGTAAAGTTTCTTAAATCCTTGACTTAAGATGGTTAATGCTCCTAAATTTTAGTTGCTTTTTGGCTCACTAATATTTCTTGTAACTTCTTGTTTCATTATGTTTAAGTTAATACTCTGGCAATTTCAATTCTTTAGAAAATGCTTAATGCAGTCTTAACTTGACCACCTAAAACTTGATTTCAAGATCCAAAATGCTTCTTTTTAAAGTCTTGATAAATGGACTAAAAAGTAGGAATACACCTTAGTTCATTTGCCAAATCAAAGCATCCATTTTAAGCAACTTGTAATCAAGGCTAATCAATGTTTACAGAGCCTGAAATAAGTCGTGACAACTTATTTCATCGAGTAACAGTTTTCTATTGATTAATATATTTTGCAAGGTTTGAAAATCACCTTTTCTCGTCGGGGGACTGTGAGAAGTTTTATGAACTAATGTTTTGGAATAACCAAAGTATAACACATAATTCTTATAAACATTTTTCATAGAAACATGTTAAGAAATATTTCTACAATTCAAACTAAATTTTCTCCTCAAAGAATTTGTGCATATTAGTTGTTTATGTTTACTTGTTAAAATGTTAAAATTTCATAAACAAACCCAAACCAAAAATATGTTCAATCTTTATTAGTAATATAACATGTTGATAATAATGTTCTATTAGGCAAGTCATTGTGGTTCGACATAACCCTATACTATACTACAATTGAATCTTGAAAGAGATACAAACGTAAAATAGTAAAGTATGTAAGACTGAGATGAAAACTAAGAGGGATGTGAATTAGTTGTTTAAAACTATGACTGATTTTTCTGCATAATTCAAGAGTTAATAGCAGCGGCAAAATATATGCAAAAATAATCAAGTAAATGTAAGGAGATAAAGGAGAACCAAGAGATTTCTTCACTAGATATTAAGAGTAGCAATTACAATTTCTCACCCCGAGATTACCTTATACCTTACTCACTCTCTAATACATATATCACTCATTGGAAAACACCCTTTCTAAATGACTCTATCCCCTTTATTATCACACCCTTGTGAAAGAAAGTAATTCAATACTTTGAATGAAGAAAACATTTAACTATGGCAATGGATTGCCTTTACAAGATTTTGAAGTTAAACTCTTTCAATCCAATAACTCTTTTTATACTTTAGTACTAATGCTCAGAAGGTTTGAATAACTTGCAATAACACTTAGGCAACTTTGCAAAACAAGTTCTGAAAGTTATGAACAAGTTGTACCAAGTGTAGAACACGTATTTCAGAAAATTATAGATTTGAATGAATGAATTATATCTAAGTTGTGTATTGATTGTGTAATTGAGTTATATCTTTTTTTTTTGTGTTCTTATGAAATGAGTTTCAATGCCTTTATATAGACTTTCCAATCAACCAGAATACCTCTACTAAAAGGTACGAATTGTTTGGAATGAAACCATTTTGTTTGAGTTGAAAACTGTGTAGTTTGAATATGAAAACTGGTGTAATAACTCTCAGTAATCGATTATCCAACTAGTATGTCCAACTGAGAAATTGATTTTCAAAGGTGTAATTGATTACCCAACTCCTCTATCCAACTAGCTAATTATTTACCATGTTGTGTAATCGGTTACCCACATGGTGTAATTGATTAAGCAGAATAATTTTTGTTGGATAACTCGTTTCTCACTCATATAACCTTTTACTTAGTTCTGGTAACCTGTTACTTAGTCAATGTAACCTGTTACGTAGATCTAGTAACATGTTACATAGTATTTTGAAAATTGTTTTCATTTATACTTGTGTTTATCAATTTTCTTTTAAAATACTTTTGAGCATTACTACTAAGTGTGTAGTTTAAAACATAAGGATAAAAGTACCTAAAGACTTAGATTCTAAATTATTGAAGATTTGTCTTCATTGTCGTCATAAGTATTCTTCCTTTTCTTCTTTTATGTGATGTTGGTGTCTTCATCAAAATCTTGCCAAGGTCAGGAGCCAGATCTTCTTCACAATCTTCCCCTTTTTGATGATGACAAACCAATATCTCCTTGACAGTGTAGTTTTTTGAGAGTAGCATACTTTGTGATATGCTTGACTTGTCTTGAGTATGCTCCCCCTATTTTGTATGCTCCCCTTTGATTTGGAGTTATGTGCCTGAAATAATTTTAATAGAAAATACACTCTTCCAACTTTTATCCCCCTTTTGACTTCATCAAAAAGAAGAAAAGCCAAGAGTCTGGCATATTATATAGCATACAATATGTATATAACAATTATAAAGGTAATCATAAAATAGATATTGCATAGAATAAAATTTAAAAGTTGTTGATACAAGTTCAACCATAATAAGAAAAACATTCAAAAACAACAAATTGTTCACAATCATGCAACATTACAAACAAAATTCCTAGACAACAAGAGATCTAAGATTGAGGTTTAGTGCTATCGTCATCAAGGTTCATGCTATTTATCTTATAAGAGAGACGTTGAAGCTCGAATTGGACTTGTTGATTCTGAGCATCAAGAGCATCCATCCGATTAGAGATGTAGCCTCGAAGAGAGAATAACTCGTCTATGATCATCTGATTGGTAGGCATGGGAACAAATGTAGAAGACTCATCATGAAACTCAGAAGTTTGTTGTTCAGGAGGGTTGGCAGAGACATTCACATTAGGATCAACAGGTGCAGCCTGTCTATCACTTTGATGCTTATAGAGTCTATCAATGGGATGTCGAAAGAAGCCCATTTTCTGGATCACATCCACATCAATCTTACTATGACGTGCATCAAGTGTGACTTTGGATTCACCAGCAGTGGATACACCAAAATGCTCAAGTATGTTTATTATGAAGATTGCATAAGGCAAAGGGCTATAGTTTCTCGAACAGACCACATATGTCTCATTACTATGTTAGCCCAATTGATTGAAAGGTTATGCTTAAGAGCATACATCAATTGCAGTTCCATGTCATTGATTTGAATATTTTGGAAGAATGAAATAGCTCAAAAAGTAATGAAGCAAACGATCTTCGAGATTGAGATTTCCCACAGTAAGGATATCTCTACTCTTTACAGTTTCACCTAAAGCTAGTTGCTTACGCATTTCTATTTCCCTTTTAGAGAATCTACATATAGAGTAGTAGAAATTTTTTCTATCATAATTATCTCAATCACATGTAAGACCGAAATCTTTTGTGCTCCCTTGATAAGGTATATTACAGCATATTAAACTAAAGGTCTTAACATCCAAAATAATTTCTTTTCCTTTCACATAGGATGTTAGACGATTTTTCCTAAAGTTCAAGTTACAGTAAAATACTTTAACAAGTTCAGGATAGTATACTTTTCATTCCACACAGAAATCAAAACGATCTTGTTGCCTTAGAAGAATAGGTAAATGAAAATCTTCAAACTCAAAGTTACTGATATAACCATACTTAGGAGCAAAGATGGTGCGTCCAAGAAAATGCCATGAGAATGTTTTGCATTGAAAAACATTTGCAAGATGACGTGCCAAATTCAAAGAATTAGCCTCAGAAGATGAAGCTCCTTGCTTCCTTTGAGACACACTGGTACGTTGCTTCTTAGCTCTTGATGATGGAGCCATTGATTGAGTTTTTGAAAAAGTTAGGTTTTGAGATTTGAGAGATTTGGGGATTTTTGATTGGGGCCACTAAACATGAAATCTATGGAATTGAAGTATTTAGAATTGAAAATGTGATATAAAATGACTCAAAAATCACAGAAATCGTATCAAAAATGAAGATTTTAGCGAAACTCTAGGTTGAACACGAAAAAGAGGGGTTGAGGAGGAAGAAGAAGTGTTTGAAAAATGAGGAGGAAAACTTAAATACTGCTCAGAGTAACTGGTTACTCAAATAAAACAATTCCCAAATTTTAAACAGACACCTTAGATAATTGATTACACAAGAGGGTAATCGGTTACTGAAGTTTCCTACTCAATGTTGTAATCAGTTACTTTCCAGAATAATCGGTTACTGAACCAAAAGTTTGAATATTCAGGCATACTGATGCCTGGTAATCGGTTACTGAACATATGTAATCGATTACAAACCCATGAATTTTAAAATTATGAAAAGATTTAAGCAATTTTAAATACAAGTAGGCATATTATAAGCATAATGAAGCAAACAAATAATCATGAATAAGCATTTAAGACAAGGGTTTTGTGAAAATATCTGCTAGTTGGTCATGAGTATCAACAAATTCTACAGATACATCTTTCTTTTAGATATGGTTCCTAAGGAAATGATGTCTTATATCTATGTGTTTGGTTCTAGAATGCATTACTATATTCTTTGTGAGATTTATAGTACTAGTATTGTCATATTTTAGGGGAATACAGTCTAAGTCTAAGCCATAATATCACAATTATTGTTTAAGCAACAACACTTGGGCACAACAATTACCTACCGCTATGTATTCTGCCTCAGCAGTACTTAGAGCAACACATGCTTGTTTCTTGCATGACCATGAGACCAGTGCTTACCTAATATATGACATGTACCACTTGTACTTTTTCTCTCAGTTTTGAATCCAGCAAAATCTGAATCTGAATATCCTACCAAATCACATACACTTCGTTTTGGATACCATAATCCAACGTCAGTTGTACCTTTTAAATATTTAATGATTCTTTTGACAACAACTAAATGTGACTCTTCTGGTTGAGATTGATACTGAGCACACAAGTAGACACTAAACATTATATTAGGTCTACTGGCAGTAAAATAAATTAGGGAACCGATCATACCTTGATACTTCGATATATCAATTCACTTTTCAATTTCCTCCATATCAATGTATGTACCCGAACCCATAGGAGTGGCAATTGGTTTGCAGTCATCCTTTTCAAATCTTTTCAGCAAATCTCTATAGCATTTGGATTGACTCACAAAAATACCATCAGCTTCCCCATCATAGACATTTCAAATTCCCCATGCTTCATTTTTCCAAAATCACTACACATGGTTTGATTAGTAGAACCAAAAATAATATCACCTACATATATTTGAACAAGAAGAGTATGATGATTTATTTTCTTAATAAATAGTGTAGTGTTAACCTTTCCTTTTGTAAAACCTTTTTCAATAAGAAAGTTTGTTAGACGATCGTACCAAGCACGCAGAGCTTGCTTTAAGCCATAAAGAGCTGTCTTTAGTTTATAAACATGAGAAGGATGTTTGTAGTCTTCAAAACCTAGAGATTGTTCTACAAACACTTCTTCTTGTATATAACCATTAAGAAATGCACTCTTTACATCCATTTGATATAACTAAAAATTTAAAGAGCAAACATATGCAAGTAACAACCAAATAGCCTCAAGTCTAGCAACAAGAGCGAAGGTTTCATGAAAATCTATGTCTTCTTCCTGATTGTATCCTTGTGCTACTAGTCTAGCTTTATTTCTAACAATAATTCAATTTCAACTGATTTATTATGGAATACCCAACGAGTTCCTATAACATGCTTATTATCTAGTCTAGGAACAAGTTCCCATACTTCATTTCTCTCAAACTAGTTCAATTCTTCTTGCATAGCAAGAATCCAGTGTTCATCCTTGATTGCCATCAATCTTGGAAGGTTCTATTTGAGAAATGAAAGCCATGTTTAAACAAGCATCATTTAGCTTTAAACGAGTAGTGACACCCTTACTTATGTCGCCAATGATGTTGTCAAAAGGATGGTCTCGGTGAGTTCTCCATTCTTTGGGTAAATCAGAATGAATATGTTCTTCTTGAGAAGATAGAGTATCATCCATTTTCAAGTGCTAAATATTGGTTGCTGCATTGGTAAAAGAATCATCCTTTAAAGGGGAACTTGGAAAGTCCTCTTCATCAAGAGTTAGCCAATCCTTTATTATAGGATTGGTTTCATCAGAAGATACATGGACAAATTCTTCCATGGCTAAAGTTCTTTTATTGAAAATTCTATAAGCTTTAATCGTAAGAGAGTAGCCTAGGAAGAGTCCTTCATCAACTTTTG
>NW_017715928.1:0-15195 GCF_001865875.1 Lupinus angustifolius
AAGAGTTCATAGGGGGTTTTCTTGAGAATTTGTCTTATAAGAACTCTGTGTGAAACATAACATGTCGTACTAACTGCATCAGCCTGAAAATATTTTGGGAGATTAGTTTCATTCCACATTGTACCAGCAAGTTCTTCTAAAGACTGATTCTTTCTCTCTAACACCATTTTGATGTGGTGTTCTAGGAGCAGAAAAATTGTGATTGATGCTTAGATCATCAAAGAATTCTTCAAAAGAAGCGTTTTGAAATTCTCCCCCATGACCACTTCTTATAGCAGTGATTTTTAGAGATTTTGCAATTTGAACTCTTTTAGCATATTTGTTAAAAGCTTTGAATGCCTCATTCTTATGAACTAAGAAGAGTCCAAGTATATCTTGAGAAGTCGTCTACTATAACAAGAGCATAGTAGTTACCACCATAACTTTTGGTCCTTGAGGGGCCAAAAAAGTCCATGTGTAGTAACTACAATGGTCTATCGGAAGAAATCATATGCTTAGGTTTCAAAGAAGTTTTTGTTTGTTTACCCATTTGACAAGCACTACATAGTTTGTCTTTAACAAATTTCTTTTAGGTAAACCAACAACTAAATCTTTCTTAATCAATTTATTCAAATGATCCATATGAATATGAGCAATTCTCCTATGCCAAAGCCATGCATCATTATTATTATTAGCAAGTAAACATTTTATTGGTAAAGAAGAATCTATGTCAATTATATAAATATTACTTATTCTCTTACCAATTAGTTTAGAGTTATTAGAATCCTTACTTTCGATGATCCATTTATCTGGGTAGAATGCAACATGAAATCCTTTGTCGCATAGTTGACGTATGCTCAACAAGTTGTGCTTGAGTCCTTCGACATATAATACTCGATTTATAGTTGTTGAAGGTGGCTTACCGATTCTACCAACTCCAAGTATTTTTCCTTTGTTGTTATCACCATGTGTGACATAGCTTTTGTCCCTTAGAGTAAGGACAGAGAACTTATCTTTGTCGCCCGTCATGTGCTTTGAGCAGCCGTTGTCCAAGTATTATAGATTGTAGGTGGCTCTCAAATTTTTCTGCAAAACAGGTTAAGTAATATTAGGTACCCAATTTTTGTTGGGTCCTAAATGGTTAGCACCTTTATCAAGTCTTCTATAGTGACCTAAGGGTACACCATTTTTATAATCATGCAAGTGTTTGGTGTATGCCTATGGTTCGTACAGTAAGTGCATATGGGATGAAGCTTATGTATCCTAGATTTGTTACTATTAAATGCATAGATACTTTGTTTCTGAAAGTTTATCTTTATTGAGAGATTTTGTTTCTTAGAAACTTGGCTGTTAGAATAGCCAAGACCTCTTCAGTCTGTAGAATGTCTCTGAACTTTGATAATTTTGTCCAGATCTTTGCTAATCTTGTTTATTTTATTAAGTTCAAGACTTAATGTTGAAACTTTCTTTTCAAAAGTAATGCAATTTTGACGTGAAGAAGATGATGGTTTATTTCTGAATACTTCTAACTCATTGTTCTGTTTTAAAAATAGTTTGTCGAGTTTGACGTATTCATCATGTAAATCATTAAATTCAAGTTGCAATTCAAAAAAAGAAAATAGATTAGATTCATTTAACTCTTCATCATCCGAGTGATGATATGCCATTAATAAGAGATGTGATTCTTCTTCATTTTCTGGTTCAGAGGCAGAACTGGTATCATTATCTTCCCAAGCTATGTAGGCTCTTCGTCCAGTCTTCATTTCATTTTAGCCTTTGAAGGCATTCCTCTTTAGGTTTGGACAATCCATTTTCTTATGATCAGGCTTACCATATTCAAAATATGTGAAGTTTTTGTTTGAAGTAGAAGCGTCATTGTTCTTGGTAATTTCTTCATTTGTCCAGTTTTAGTGCCTTTGTTCCTTTTAAGGAACTTGCTAAACTTCTTTACGAACAAACTCATATCTTCCATCTCTTCCTTTTCAGATTCATCTCCTGATGAGTAATATCTATCCACCTTTGCTTTGAGAGAGATATTCTTCTTCTTCTTTTCTTGCTCTTCATGTTGTTCAAGCTGACTGAGTTTGAATTCATGTTCCTACAATTTTCCAAACAAAGCAACCATTGACATTTTTGATAAACTTTTCTTTTCAGAAATGGCTGTAACTTTTGGTTGCCATGTTCTAGTGAGTGATCTTAGAACTTTTAAGTTCAAGTCACTATTTGATAAAGTTTTTCCAAGTGCAATAAGATGATTTGTAATGTGAGTAAATCTCTTTTGAAAATCAAATATTTTCTCTCTGGGCTTCATACAAAACATTTCATATTCATGGGAAAGAGTATTTAGTCTCAACGTTTTTACGTTCTCGGTTCCTTCGTGTGTAGTCTCTAGAGTATCCCATATTTCTTTAGCAAATTTGTAGTTTGATACTCTAAAGAATTCATCAATACCAAGTGCAGAAGTGAGGATATTTTTTGCATTTAGATAATATTGAACTTTCTTATTGTCTTCATCATTCCACGAGGATTTCGGCTTCATTTCCCTCACACTACTGACAAATCTGAAGGGTTTATAGGGTCCTTCCTCAATTGCATTCCAAATGTCTAGATCTTGAGACTCTATGAAGATTCTCATTCTGATCTTCTAGAAGTCGTAACATTCTCCAACAAAGCTTGGAGGGCGATTGATGTTGGAACCATCTCCTAGAAATGATCTTGCGGCCATCTTAGAAACATGATCAGTTTTGAGAATAAATTACTCAAAAAAACATTTGGTGCCAATTGTAAGACTGAGATGGCAACTAAGAGGGGGGTGAATTAGTTGTTTAAAACTATGACTGATTTTTCTGAACAATTCAAGAGTTAATAGCAGCGGAAAAAGATATGCAGAAATAATCAAGTAAATGTAAGGAGATAAAGGAGAAGAGAGTACACAAAGATTTTATATTGATTCACCTTCTTGTCCACCAAAGGGTACGTCCAATACTCTTACAACATAAGAGATTTCTTCACTAGATATTAAGAGTAACAATTACAATTTCTCACCCCAAGATTTCCTTGTACCTTACTCACTCTCTAATACCTATATCAGTCTTTGGAAAACACCCTTTCCAAGTGACTCTACCCCCTTTCTCATCACACCTTTGTGAAAGAAAGTAATTCAATACTTTGAATGAAGAAAACATTTAACTATGGCAATGGATTCCCTTTACAAGATTTTGAAGTTAAACTTTTGCAATCCAATAACTCTTTGTATACTTTAGTACTAATGCTCAGAAGGTTTGAGTAACTTGCAATAACACTTAAGGCAACTTTGCAAAGCAAGTTCTGAAAGTTATGAACAAGTTGCACCAAGTGTAGAACGAGTATTTAAGAAAATTATAGATTTGAATGAATGAATTATATCTAAGTTGTGTATTGATTGTGTAAGTGAGTTATATCTTTTTTTGTGTTCTTATGAAATGAGTTTGAATGCATTTATATAGACTTTCCAATCAACCAGAATACCTGTACGAAAAGGTAGGAATTGTTTGGAATGAAACTATTTCGTTTGGGTTGAAAGTTGTGTAGTGTCAATCTGAAAACTAGTGTAACAACTCTCAGTAATCGATCGAATCGATTACCCAACTAGTCTGTCCAACTGAGAAATTGATTTTCACAGACAGTAATTGATTACTTAAAAGGTGTAATCGATTACCCAACTCCTTTATCCCACTACGTAATTATTTACTGTGTTGTTTAATCGAATACTCACATGGTGTAATTGATTACCCTGATCAATTTTGTTGGATAACTCGTTTCTCACTCATGTAACATGTTACTTAGTTCTGGTAACCTGTTACTTAGTCACAGTAATCTGTTAAACAATATTTTGAAAATTGTTTTCATTTATACTTGTGTTTATCAATTTTATTTTAAAATACTTTTGAGCATTACTACTAAGTGTGTAGTTTAGACTAAAATGATAGAAGTACCTAAAGACTTAGATTCTAAATTATTGAAGCTTTGTCTTCATTGTCTTCATCAGTATTCTTCCTTTTCTTCTTTTATGTGATGTTGGTGTCTTCATCAAAATCTTGCCAATGTCAGGAGGCAGATCTTCTTCACTAATTCTATTATGCAATTCATTGCGGTTCGACATAACCCTATACTATACTACAATTGAATCTTGAAAGAGATACAAATGTAAAATCATAAAGTGTTATCAAATAAATTTTATTTATTGACAAAGACAGAAACCTTGAATCAAAGTGCAATTTAATTAATAAATTGTATCTTTGTGAAAAGAAAAAATACACAGTCGTAATGAGTGATCTAACTACTAATTTTTACTTTTAGTCATTTACTATCCATAACTAATATTTACTTTCTATATCTATATTTCCGCAATTAACATTTATTTTCTATCATTTAAATTCTGAAACTAACAATTTATTGCTTTATTCATATATTATTTACCAACCTTCTATAAGGAAGTAATTTGGTTGATAAAAGGAAATAGAAATAAATATCACTCATTATCGTTTGTGTTAATTTGCTAAATTCATACTAGTAAACCAGTATTGAAATGTATTCCACAAAACCGAGATGGTATGAAGTTGTTAGTAATTCAATAAAGCTAAGTTTTTTATCAAATACATTATTCTTGAAACCATTATGTCGGAATTGAAAATTCTTTCGAAGATAGCCGAGATATCGACCAAAGAATAAATCAATCATTAAATTAATCGATCAGAAACATGTCTTGCCTTACCAAGCGAGAAAACTCTTTCAACAAATTGAAGCATTATGTGTAAAAAATTCACAAATCATGAAAAATGTCATTGAAAACATTTTTTCATGCATAAACAAACTGAGATGGCTAGCAAAGAATAAACGAGTCATTAAATAAATCGATCAGAAACATGTCTTCTCTTACCAAGCAAGAAAACTCTTTCAACAAATAGGCGCCGTTGTCGGGGAATTGCTAAATAATAGAAATTATTATTTACTATGCTATATTATTAATAATCTTGTATAAAAATATTTCTCTTCACTTTTTGTACAAATTAATTTGAATTTATATAAAAATATAAATAATAAACTTTATTCTAACTTTTTTTTTTGTTTATGCTTTAGATCTCTTTTCCTAATAATTCTTTTGTTGGAAATAGTTAGATTTCCATTTTGTTTAAATTTCGGGAATATGGCTTACAATCAGGACATTGATATTCATAGTGAAGTGGATAACTTCATGAAGGAGTTTCAATAGAAATTAGATCAAATACATCAAAATTGGCAGAATTACCCAAATAGTTGATGAACATAAAAAATGAAAATTATTGGTTTAAAGATTGCAGCCAACAACATAGCCATGTCCGAAAAGAAATTTGTTTCATAAACCAACAAAAATTACTTCACAACAAACTGAAGGAGATATTGTAGCAGTTTATGAAAACAACCATCACACATCAAAAAGGCACCAAAGATGCTATAAAAAAGATGGGAGAATAGATCAGGCAAATAACTGAAATTTAGTCAAATTCAGTTATTTTAGCACACTGCGAAAGTATCACAACTAGAAGTGGGAAAGTTGTGGATGTTGGAAAATAAAAATAATTAGAAGGAAGAGAAGGAAAAATGGAAAAGAAGAAAAAAATGAAAAAGAGAAAAATTGTACCAAAAATAATAATTATGTACCAGAAGCTAGTGAGGTACAAAAAGAAAAACAATACCCGCTAGTAAAAGAAAGAATACTCTATCCCATAGATTCTTCAAAATCCAAAGAAAAAGAAAAACAATTCAAATGGTTTATGGAAGTATTCTAGTCTTTGCAAATCAATATTCCCTTTTCCGAAGCTTTGGAGCAACTGCATGTATATTCCAAATTTATGAAAGAATTGTTATCCAAATAGAGAAGCTATCAGGATGCAGAAGTCATTCACCTTAATGCAAGTTGTAGTGCTATCTTGCAAACCAACATACCTAAGAAACGGAAAGACCCAGGTAGTGTGACTATCCCAGTCACAATCGGAAAAGTAAATGTGGGCAAAGCACTTGTTGACTTGGGAGCCAGTGCTAGTCTAATGCCATTATCGTTGATGAGGAGAATTAGAGGTGTTCAGTTGAAGCCAACTAGAGTGTCTCTACAATTTGCAGATAGATCTATAAAATATCCAGAAGGAGTTGTTGAAGACGTTCTAATTAAAGTTTACAGATTTCTAATTCATGTTGACTTTGCTGTCATTAACATTTCTGAATATGTAGAAATACCTCTCACTTTGGGGAGGCCATTCATGAGAACGACGAAGATGGAGATAGACATGGAAAATGGCAAACTGATAGTTCGTGTAGATAATGAAGAAATCCAGTTTGACATTTTCGAAGCAATGCATCATCCAAAGGACAAGGGGAAATGCTTTCAAATATATGTTCTTGATGAGATTTGTGAGCAAACTCAAATTGATGCACCTTTGGAGATGCTTGTAGATTTTGTAGACGGGGATCGAAACAAAGAACTGATCAAAACTCTTGATGCAACAAAAGATATCCTCCCTTTACAAGAAAAGTTGGTAGATAGCCGGAGTGGAGACAACAAATCAACATTATAGCTGGAGATGAAGGAACTTCCGTCCCATTTGAAATATATGTTTTTGGAAGGAAATCTCAACAAACCAGTAACTATCAGCAATCTGGTTTCTACTATGGAAGAACAAAAATTGGTTCGAGTATTGGAACAACACCAAAAAGCACTTGGTTGGACATTAACAAATATGAAAGGAATCAGTCAATCATACTGTATGGAAAAAATTATGATGGAAGATGATTACAAACCTTGTGCACAACCACAAAGATGACGCAACCCAACTATGAAGGAAGTGGTCAGAAAAGAGGTGGTGAAGATGCTTGATGCTAATATGATTTACCCTATTTCAGATAGCAAATTGGTAAGTCTGGTTCAGGTAGTACCTAAAAAATGAGGGATGACGGTAATCCAAAATGAAAATAATGAACTGATCCCGATCAGAGCTATTACTGGGTGGAGAATATGCATAAATCACCGCAAACTCAATGCAACCACAAGAAAAGATCACTTTCCGCTACCTTTCATAGACCAGATGCTTGAAAGATTAGTAGGGCATGCCTTCCATTTTTTCATAGATGCATACTCAGGTTACAACCAAATTGTTGTCGATATATTAGACCAAGAAAAGACAGCATTTACTTGTCCTTTCGGTGTGTATGCTTATCGGAAAATCGTTCGAATTATGTAATGCTCTTGCCACTTTTCAAAGATGCATGCTGGCTCTTTTCGTCGACTTGGTAAAAAAGTGCATCGAGGTCTTATTGGATGACTTTTCAGTATTTTGGGATTCATTTGATTTATGCCTGAAAAATCTAGAGACAATGCTAGAAAGATGCGTGCAAACAACCTTGGTGCTAAATTGGAAAAAGTGTCATTTTATGGTCATAGAAGGAATTGTATTAGGGCACAAAATTTCAGCATAAGGAATGGAAGTCGATAAAGCAAATATAGAAGTGGTAGAAAAGCTGTCTCCACCAACTAACATCAAAGGAATAAGGAGCTTTCTAGGACACGTTGGATTCTATCATAGATTTATCATAGACTTCTTGAAAACAGTTGAGCCCCTTTGCAATTTAGTTCTTAAAGATTATGTTTTTAATTTTGAAAATTCTTGTTTAGAAGCATTCAATAAATTAAAATATAGCTTGGTAACTTCCCCTGTCATAACTACACCAAACTGGAATCTACCATTTGAATTAATGTCTGATGCAAGTGATTACACAGTTGGTGCAATTTTGGACGGAAAAAGGAATGGGTTTTTCATGCAATACACTATTCTAGTAAGGTTTTAAATGAAGCACAAGTTAATTATGAAACCACTAAGAAAGAGTTACTAGTCATAGTATTTGCTTTGGAAAAATTTAGAAGCTATTTGATTGGGGCCAAAATTATTATTTACACTAACCATGCCGCAATCAAATATCTTCTAAAGAAACCCGACTAGAAGCCCTAGTTAATTCAATAGGTGCTACTTTTATAGGAATCCGACATAGAAATTCGTGACAAAAGTGGAAAAGAAAATCAAGTAGCAGATCATCTGTCATGTTTAATCAACAAAGAAGTCACGAACAAAGAAAAAGAAATAGTCGAGGAACTTCTAGACGAAAAGCTTTTTCTTTTGGCAAAACGACCATGATTTGCTGATATTGCAAATTACAAAAGCATCAAGAATTATTCCAGATGATTTTAACTATCAACAACAACAAAAATTTCTCAAAGAAGTTAACGATTATATTTGGGATGAACCATACTTATTCAAAGATGGGACCGATAACATTATAAGAACATGTGTTGATTCTAATGAAGCTCAGAAAATATTATGGCATTGCCATGGTTCAACATATGGGGGCACTATAATGGAGAACGAACTTTTGCCAAAGTTCTTCAATATGGTTTTTTCTGGCCTACCCTATTTAAAGATGTTCGAGAATTATTTCAATAATGTGATGCCTGCCAAAGAACTAGCGGAATTGGGAAAAGAAATGAAATGCCCTTTCAAACTATTTTAGAAATCGAAATTTTTGACTATAGGGGCATTGATTTCATGGGATCTTTCCCACCATCTTACTCAAACGAATACATCTTGGTGGCAGTTGACTATGTTTCTATTAGGCAATTCCTTGTGGTTCGACATAACCCTATACTATACTACAATTGAATCTTGAAAGAGATACAAATGTAAAATAGTAAAGTATTATCAAATAAATTTTATTTGTTGAGAAAGAAAGAATCCTTGAATCAAAGTGAAATTTATTTCATAAATTGTATCTTTGTGAAAATGAAAATACAAAGTCGTAATGAGTAATCTAACTACTAACTTCTATTTTCAGTCATTTACTTTCCACAACTAACATTTACTTTCTGTCATTTACATTTCTACAACTAACATTTATTTTCTGTCATTTAAGTTATGCAACTAACAATTTATTGCTTTATTCATTTATTCTTACCAACCTTCCATAAGGAAGTAGTTTGGTTAATAAAAGAATATGGAAATAAATATCACTCATTATCGCTTGTGTTAATTTGCTAAATTCATACCAGTAAACCGATATTGGAATTTATTCCATAAAACCGAGATGGTATGAAGTTATTAATAATTCAATACAGCTAAGTTTTTTATCAAAGGGATTATTCTTGAAACCATTATGTCTGCATTGGAAATTATTTCCAACAAAGCCGAGATAGCAATCAAAGAATAACTCAGTCATTAAATAAATCGATCAGAAACATGTCTTGTCTTACCAAGCAAGAAAACTCTTTCAACAAATTGAAGCATTATGTGTAAAAAAATTCACAAATCATGAAAAATCTCATTGAAAACATTTTTTCATGCTTAAGCAAATTTGAAATCATGTCGATCATATTTTGAAGAATTAGCCAAGTCTTGAATTCAGATGTGCTTTACCATTTATTTGAGGACAAACAAAATCTTAAGTTGGGCGGAATTGATAAGTGCAAAAAATGCCTAAATTTCATACACTTTTTATGGTACTTATCATTGGTAAAATTGAGAAAATCAACTTAATTCAACACTTTTTGGATAAAATATCACAATCTTGTATATATGCTTTGTGTATTTATTTTTTACTTTATTTTGTAGGATTTAGGTAGAAAAGAGATGGAATGTTCACGTGCAAGCAAAGTGCTCAATATAGGCCAAAATGATCCATAAATGACATGCTTAAACTTAGTGTGGCAAGCTTTGTGCTTATCCTTAAGCATGACTCAACAACTTGGTTTATGTGGAAAGCATGAAGTCAACATGATGCTGCTCACTAAGCAGCTTAGCTTGGGCCAAATGCACACCCAATGTGACCTGGACACCTACTTGACACAGTCAAACTCAACTAGGCACAGTTAGAACACAAGTTTGGCATGAGCCACCACACACATGGCACACGTTGAGTGCTCATTGAGTAGCTTAGCTTGGGTCCTGGAGCGCCCAACGTGGAAACGAGCACCAAGCCATATCAACATCAGGCACAGTCAAGTACCTCATCAGTACCACATAGGAGCTTGGCAATATGCACTCAACAAGTTGGGAAAGTTGACTAAGCACCCAAGCATGCTTACCTCATGCACGACCTCACCCTAAGTAGTACCCTTAGGCTTTTCAGAAGTAGCTCACAATGTTAGGTATCAATGACAAAACACACTTAGAAGGGGGGGGGGGTGAATAAGTATTGTGGTCCGCTTTTCGCACCAAAGCCCTATTCTTGAAAAACACTCAGTTAATCGATTAAAGAATTGACTTAATCTATTGAATCACACAAAATAGACATTTTTTGAATGGCTTGATTGCACAACCACTCACCGATATTACATAAATGATACAGTAGATATATTTAAACAGAATTAATCTTTATACAACAGAATTACAAGATTCAAAATATCAACTAAAATAGGTAATTAATGAACTTGAAAATTAAAGAGATAAGGGTAAGAAAAAGCCTGCAATAAGGATTTTTATCCTGGTTCGTTTTGCGGTCCACTGCAAAACTATATCCAGTCCTCCCTTTCCTATCTTGGGAGATTTTCTTCACTAAAACTGAAATGAATGTATATTACATGCACACTTCCAATTACAAGACCTTAGGTGCTCCCTTCTTGAATTCCTAGAACCCCTACCTTGTTTTGACTCCTCTAATCGCCTAGGAAAACCTTTCCTACGATCTAGCCTCATCCAAGAGTATGTTCTAAACTTAAGACCTCTAAGTCTTGGTGAAGACTCACTAAATCTCGTTGGTGGTAAGACACAAAGAGACGACTTTCCTTATCACAAAAACAGAGTATTATAAAGCACAATATGGCTCAAATATTACAATTAAAATCCAACTATAAATCCTATACAAATCTCATAAATTATCAAGAATATGTATGAGTTCAGAATTATACAGGAACATGTAATTTCTACCCTACGAAATCTATAAAAGAAATGCTAGAATCATGCAAGAAAAGATAGAATGATGAACACATTTAATCACATGCAATTGGATGACATTTTAATCCTAAGCATGATATTATCTCTCACTATCTCACATGCATTTCTCTGCCTATATGACATACAATGAGCACAAAAATATGCAACTTAGCAATTCTAAAAATGAATGAATGAATGTGTGAAGCATGGTGTAAAAACACAGTTTATATAGAAAAGTTGTTAAACGCCCAGTTAATCGATTAAGTTCTCTTTTAATCGATTAACGGGCTGTTGTGATTAACTGAATTATGTTTTTCAGTTATCTGTTAAAACTGATTAAAATTGATTTCATGTTAATCGATTAACGCCTTGCTTAATCGATTAACTGACATATTTTCAACTAAGAGATTAAATGGTAAACTACATATATGTTATGCTTATCAACTATACATGTTTTACCATTATGTTATACCTAAGATGCACAAATAACATGTATGATTAATGCATGAACATATAATAATCTAGATGGCGTGTTTCATGTAAATGATATGATTATTTTTAGGACTTGTGAGATTTGCATCTAGGTTTACCTAACCTAGACTCAATAACTAAGACACATATCTAAGACTACTCATGATGACTCTATTTATTACTCTAGTCTAGACATGAAGCTCTTGAGTCCTTGGCATGTTGATTTGTTGAGTTATCTTTAAGCTTTCACTAAATTCTTGTCTTCATCAAAACATAGGCAATTTAATAGTGCTATGTTGACACTTTGCACTTTCACACAATAGATGGGCCAAGTAGCTCACCATAGTTTGGTGACTCAGCCCCAAGTAGGTGACTAAGCTGCTTGGCCAAGTGACCAAACTTGTGTTGAAGGGTTTGGTCAGCAGCTTAGCGGTGACTCATAATGACCTTCATGGGCGAAAAGCATTTTTTGGAATGTCTTCTTCCTTCATCTGAATCTGATAGTAACCTGATTTCAAATTCAATTTAGAGAAAAGAGTAGCTCCTCCTATCTCATCCAACAATTCCTCTGTTATGGGAATTGGTAATTTGATAGGCACTGTCATAATGTTGAGAGCTCTATAGTCCACAAAGAATCGCCAGACTCCATCTTTCTTTTTATACCAAGATCAATGTGCTTGAAAATGGACTCATACTAGGTCTGATCATTCCGGCATCCAATATATCCCTCACAAACTTCTCAATTTTTGCCTTATAGCTATGAGGATGTCTATATGGTCGTATGTTTGGAATTTCAACACCTTCCTTAAGCACAATAGCATGGTCACACAGTCTATGAAGTGGCAAACCTTTAGGATCATGAAAAATGTCTCCAAATTCGTTGATGAGTGGTTGAATACTGCAAGGAACGTTCACCTCCAACGAACACATCATACTCAACATCTCAAACTCCACATAGTAAGCTTTTGCTTCATTCCGCATGTCTTTCATTATGGCTTTAACAGAGGCTACTGTTCTGGATAAAGCTGGATCTCCTCTTACTTCAATGACCTTCCCCTTATCCTGAATTTCCAACAAATAATGCCCCAAATTTGCACTGAATTTGCTAAGGCTTTTCAACTATTCATACCTCAAAATGACATCCACACCTACTAATTCAAATAAATAGAAATCTTGGGTAACTAACCTTTAGAGTTGTAAGATGGAGTTCCACATCTCTGTACACACCCTAGCTTCCTAGGCGTTTTCCATTCCCCACTTCGAAAAAATAACCTTGTGTGTTTTCAGTAGAAATCTTCAACTCTTCTACTATTCCTAGGGCTGAGAAATTATGGGAAGCCCCAGAATCCACCATTATTATGACCTTACGACCTTTAATGGTTCCCCACAGTCTCAATGAATTTTTTGACGTCATCCCTGCAATACTACTCATATTCAACTATAAATTGAGTTCCTCTTTTGTTTCCTCTTCGGTTTCTTCATCTTCTTTCTCTTGGTCTTGCCCCAACAAAATGACGTGGAGTTATTTGTTACGACAAATGTGTCCTGGAAAGTATCTCTCATCACAACGAAAGCATAGACTTCTCCTCCTCTTCTCACTCTCCTCCTCATTAGTAAGCCTTTTGAATCCTATCCCTCTTCGATTTCCATTGGGATTTTCTCCTTCACGAAAATTGGTTCCTCCCTTTGTGTTGGTGTTTGAGAATTCCACAAATGGATACGTGAATTCTCCCTATGACAAAAACTATTATGGGTCTCATGAAAGGTCTCTTTGAGATATTAGGCCCCGGCCCAACATCCCACCAAAGCAGTTTTAGTCAACCCGAGTCCATTGTTGCAAGATGGGTATCCATGAGATCGACCCAGAACCCAATTCCTCTCTTCTAACCTTTGAGCCACCTCCATTAACTCACTCAAATCACCAGAACTCATCACTCTAACTTCTGATCTAATCTATTCCTTAAGGCCATTCATAAAAACTCCCTTCATAAATTCTTCATATGCAAAACGGAGGGGGGAAGAACGTAGTTCAAACTGCTCTCTGTATTCCATGATTGTTACCCTCTATTTCAATCCCATCAATGCCTCAAATGGGTTTTCCGACGAAACTACCTGAAATCAACTCATCAACGCTTGTTAATATAGAGGCCATCTCACCGCTACCACCATGCGTGATTCCCACTGTTGATACCAGTTCAACGTCTTCCCTTCCAAACATAATACTGCAGTATCTACCTTCCCTTCTTCTGGGATTCGGTTGATCTCAAAGTAACATTCAACTCTATACACCCACCCATGGAGATCTTCTCCGATGAAGTTTGGGACCTCAACCCTCTTCACTCGTTCCTCCCTCCATGCCCCTCCTCGCCATGTAACCACTCCTTACGGTACCTTTCTTCTCGATTACTATTTTCCCAGACGCCTTCTCGCCCCATTCCCCTTATTTCCCCCATTGTTTCCTCAAGACGATCAGTTAATGTTTTCATCAATGTCTCCATTTGTTGCCTAAAGGTTTGCATTTCCTCCAACCTCTTCTCCATATTTTCTAATCTATTTTCCATTCTTGTTGATACCAACCAGATGCTCACTATATCGGGAGCTTTGATACCAACTTGTTAGGAACTTGCGACTAGACAACACTTCTGTTTTCTATTTTCTAATCTATTTCAGCCCATTTGATCAACACTTCTGTTTTCCCATTCAATAACTTGCGACTAGACAACACTTTTTTCTGGAACCACTTGCAATTCCCAATCTTTCATCAAACCCGCCGGAATTTGCTGACACGGAACAGTGGTAGGAGGGGCATGTTTGAGTCGTGAGACATGCAAAATTAGGTGCACCCGTGAGTAATCCGGTAATTGCAACCGATAAGCGACGACTCCCACCCTTTCCACTATAGAAAAAGGGCCATAGAAGCTAGGACTCAGCTTCTCATTACCCTTCTGCATCAACGATCACAACTTGTAAGGGTGAGCTTTTAAATAGACCATGTCACCTACTTGATCCACCACTTCTCCTCTCTTCTTGTCTGTTTGATCTCACATTTGCTGTTGAGCTTTAGCCAAGTTGGCCTTAAGCTCCTCAAGCATATTGTCTCTTTCGGTTAACAAAGTATCAACATCAGCCACTATTGTGCTCTCATTGCCAAAAGGAATTATAGTTGGAGGGTCTCTGCCATACAATGCCTTAAACATGCACATGTTAATAGATGCATTAAAAGAACAATTAAACCATAATCCTGCCTAGGCCAACCACTTAAGTCACTTCCTTGGGTGCTCATTGACAAAGCATCTTAAGTATGTTTCCAGCGTCCTATTAATTACTTATGTCTGGCCATCCGTTTGGGGATGGTATGTGGAACTAAAACGTAGCTTGGTGCCTGCCAACCAAAAGAGTTCTTTCCAAAACAAACTAATAAAAACTCTATCACAATTAGAAACAATTGAGTTGGGAAAAACCATGTAATTGAATTACCTCCTTAACGAATGCTTGAGCAACATCCTTGGACGTATAGGGGTGAAGTAGGAGAATAAAGTGAGCAAACTTACTCAATCTGTCTACTACCACCATAATCATGGCTGCCTCTTTTTGTTTTTAGTAATCCTACGATGAAGTCCATTGAAACGTCTTCCCAAACATGGTTAGGAATTGGAAGAGGTTGAATTAAACCGACTGGCTTCAATGCTTGATACTTGTTTTGTTGACACATTCTGCTACAAACCTTGCAATGTCCCGTCGCATACCCGTCCCCCCC
>NW_017715929.1:0-17939 GCF_001865875.1 Lupinus angustifolius
TGGTGAGGCATGAAACTCTGCTAACAATAGAGGAATAAGAGTTGAGTTGTTGGGTAAAACTAGACGCCCCTTGTACCAAAGATGCCCTTTTGAAAGAGAATACAACGGATGAGATTTAGGATCTTGAACAACCTCTTGTAGGAGCTGTCTCATCTTTTCATCAGCAAGAATTAGCCTTCCACCAAGTCAACATTGGTAACCAGTGAGGTGGATTTGTACTCCATAACTCTCGATAATGCATCTGCCACTCTATTTTCAGATTCGGGTTTGTAATGAATTTCAAAATCAAATCCCATCAACTTGGTGACCCATTTTAATCGAACACCTACCAGAACTCGTTGCTCCAGTAAAAACTTAATTTTTTTTAAACAAGTAAATAAACTAGGATCAAGCTCCTATACGTTAAATAAGTTCGGGTGGTTTAAGAAAATGACTAGCTTGACATGTTTACCCCTTAATTATTAGTAGTATGGCTGCTTAAGATGCTGGTTTCAAACACGTTGGCGTTCTCAATATGTTTGTGTCCATGACTCTAGAAAACTTGGATAATTTTTCAAATTGTCTCCACTAGTAAAACAAAAATACATACATGGTAGTACATAAATTGTTGCACAACAAATCAGGAGAGATGATCTAATCACAGCAGAGTTTAAAAGCCAAAACCACATTGACATTGTTTATGCTTCTAATTGCTAATATAGTGCAGCGCATGCCAGTTAGACTATGCACATGTAGATTACGTACACTTCCTATAATGATATCACACTATTACAGTTAATAATCAACATATGCAGCTTACAACATTCTGCATCAATTGACTAGGTTTACGTTTTTAATAGAGCATACCATCTATCTACCCCACTGATTTTGTTTCTTAACAGAAAACCAACCCTGGTGACTTAACTGTCATAACCAACGGGACTTTCTTGAATTATGTCGATCTCTCGAAACCGCCACCTATCTGCATATGCAGCCATCCAGGCCGTGATCCCTGAGCATCCCCTCTTGTGGCTTGTGATCCAAATATAATTTCGGCAGCGTCAAATGGCCGAGTACTAACCTGAAATAATTGATCAAACCAACTGTTTAATACCATAACATAAGATTATGAAAACAGTGTTAAACTAACTGGGATGTATTAGAGAAATGTTTTAGGTCTAGCTAGTTTTAGAAAAAGTTCAGAGACAGAAGAAAATATTGTTCCAATTGACAATATTCATCTTTGTGATAACCTTCAGAAGGGCTCATTTTACCCACCACATGTGTCTGGTGTACATCTTTTAGTACTGGTATCCCACTTTCATGGTTTTTACACCTCCAGAACTACAATGCATGGTTGCTTTTACTGCTCGGAGCTTCTTGTCCGTATTTTGAGAGTTACGTGAATTTGGATTCCTTAACTTTTTGTATCTCATCGCCTACTGATGAACAAAGTTGAAAGCAACCAACCAGCATTTCTACCATAATTAGTGAGGTAAAAAAATTTCAGTTCCCACTACTTTAACTCATGGTCATGCTTGCCGCACGATAACTACTATTGTGATTCTTATAACTATTGTTTATAGGATCACAACACAAACTAAACTGAACTCAATCTCATGAAAGTTGTAATCATACTCCCTTCAAATGTGTTCAAATCAAATCTGTAATTGAGCCGATTAGGTATTCGCCAATTGGGGTTGATCCAAATATCAATTATAAGATGATTTATAGATGAACCAGTTGAAAGCTTCAACCTATTGTCCTTTCCGTGAAGGATGATGATTTAGAGAAAGTTGTCCGTAAAAAGGGATGTTACATCGGAGACAAAACCAGGGAGCAAAACAGGTCAACTAGACTAATTTACTATAGAACAAATCATTTTAGTTAATCATTTTCCAAAGTGCAAGGCTAACTTTCTCAGCAGTGGTCCAAAACACTAACAGCGTCCAGCAAATATAATTTCACATAACTATTGAAGATGGAATTGATGTTAAAGCTGATAGACTTACATCTTTTGAAGAAAAGCCCTCCAGAGTAGAGTTCATGATGTTCGATAACGAATTAACTGTTTCAAGCTTCATTGAAAGGAACTACAAAACTCAAATTGTTTTGCACATGATTAGATTCTGCGGTTTAAAAATAAAAGAATATCATTTAGTGGAAATACTCAATAGAGATAGAAAGATGAAGATTCCCACCTCAACCTGATGCTGCAGCGACTGGATGTAATTGATTATCTCATCTAGAACAAGTGCTTTACCAATTACCTGAGCAAGAACAAACTCATAAACGTAAAAACAGAGGCAATATTGCCCTGATCTAACAGAACATTATGTTTACCTTGTTACACCCTGGGACCAAATCCTGAAGAATTTTCATCCTCTCACTGATCTTTTCTCTTCTTGCCTGCCAAAACAGTGTAGCTAAGTGACAAACACCAGAATAAATAGTCACCATAGAAAGAAAAAGCATCTAAAAATTTGAGTTTAAATTGTGGTTGCGATTGTGGTTACTGCAATTGCAGGTTATTGCGGCTACTGTGATACAAATTGCAGTGGTTGCGACATGAATTATTTTGCGATTAAAAAATTAATTTGAATTTGATGTTGTCTGTGGCCTGATGCGATCCAAATGCAGTCCGATACGGCTGCTCTATGGCCCGATGTGGCCGCGTCATTATAATTTGGTGTTACACCATAATTGCGGTGTAATATGGTTGCAGCGATCACTGCAACCACAATACTACAGTCGCATCAAGTGAGTAGGTCTGCAATTTGAATCATTGACTTGTATAAGATGACAAAACAATAACAGAGAAGAGAATTACTCTCTCTGCTAGACTGTGGCTATCAGTAGCTTGGCCCCTTCTTGCTCTCACATGAATATAGTCTTGCTTAGGTGTCTCATAAGGCTTCGTGCTTAGTTCATTTGACTTGTTACCAGCTTCTGAACTTTCATCTGCTTCAGCTTTTAAATCATCATTCTCAATGGTGGATCCCCTTAATTTTATCCGTTTATCATCACAATCATTCTGTTTACAAATTGAACAAATGTCATCAGAATTCAGCCTAACAATATAAACTTTAACAATGAGAATTCATATAAACCCCAAATGTCTGGTTCAGTGTTTTAAATTGTAGTTGTGGTCAGATTGCTATTGCCTTTGTGGTTACAGCAATTATGGTCATTGCGGCTGTTGCGGTTTAAATTATCTTGTGAATAAAAAAATAATTTTGATTTTGATGCGGTCTGATACGGCCCAAATGCAGTCCAATGCAGTTCGTTACGGTCGCATTATTGTAATTCGGTGTCACAGCAATTGCGATGTGATGCAGTCACCGCAACCGCAATATTGATCACTGATCTGCTTGTTTCGTATTCAGTTAAATACCCAGTCGTTCAAATGAAAGAAGATGGAATTTCCTTTTATTAAAAGCTGCCTCAAACGCCTAAACATGGTGGCAAAAATGTAATACAAAATTATAAACAATGTATTCAAAGTACACTACACAGGCAATAGTTGTTCGATACCAGCTCATTGTTCATAAAACTTCAAACTCTCATTTCTTATTGAAACACTAAACATTTACGTTGAAATAACAGAAACCAAAAAACAATAAAAGAAAGATATCATTGTAAAAAAATAAGAAGAAATAAAATATACTAAAAGATAGGATATTGATAAAACTATTTTATTTTTTTAAACTATCGGAGAATTGATGTTACATAGGTGAAGTTGTCGTGGGAGCTAATGTAAAATTCTGTTAAATCTCTACACATTTTTTTAAAACCAATGATATCCTTCACCTTTTGGTAATTAACTAATCTCTGGATACGTGTTTGTCTCTCCTAACTAGTATCGCTTTTAGGAATCCAATCTCTTTTTCAATAACATCGAGTGAGTTTTATACCACTAGACTAACACATTGTTGATAAATATGTAGTCATTTTAAGTTAGGCTTTGTTGAATTTCTATCCATTTAAGTTAGGCAGCTACCAGACTCTTCAATACTGGACTGATCCCATCCCTTTTTACCATACTTAAATAAATGTTTTTCCTTAATTGCAGCTATTCAATAGAGTTATATTTGGAAACTAGTTACCATCATAGTTGACGAAACTCCAAATATTTCGGAATCATCAAAACCTCAAAGACACCAGATCAAACGCTAACGAAGTATCAATAAATAAAATTGAAGGACATAAGAAAAAAACTATAAAGCCGAACCAATTCATTGGCACTGCTGGTGGAAACAAACTTGCAATACTCGTCCTCGGAAGCAGCACCCTTCCGTTTCCTATGATTCCTTGTAGCACCGACAACGCCACCGCCACTCTGCTCGGTGACGGTGGATTCCTCGGCGGAGCCGTCACGAAGCATGGAACGACAAATGTCCGCAGCAGCGAATGAAGAAGTCAGATTGACACCGTGAACTAAATTACCAATCCGGAGGCCCAACCCTCCAGTGGCGGTGGTGTGGGGTTCGGTGGCAGAAAAGGGCCAAATCTCGGAAAGCGTGTAAGCTGATGGGTTAGCTGGAGAGAATGTAGAGTTACTAGAGTCGTTGATAAGAGGAGGATCCATTAGTCATGAAACTAATTACCCGAAGGAGATAACTTTCATAATTGGTATATTTTGCTATTGTAGTAGTGCTTGTAGTAATTAAGGGCGAAATAAATGAAGAGGGGAATGGAGTGATGTGGTTGGTTGTATTTAATTATAGTTTGGAGTTTGAAGGATGGGGGAAAGAATAGAAAGTGAGATTTTGGTGATGAAATGAGTGAATGCTGGATTGGAGTAGCGTACTGCGCCCACTGCGCTACTTATCAAATTCCGTGGACCATGGCAAAGTACAACCTAAACCTTCTGCACTTTGTGATTGGACATGTTTCGTGATCATCGGATCCCAATTACGGATATATTCATTTTTAATTGCCCTTGTCCCAAATCTGAACAATTTAGACATCTTCTCTTAGAGTTATCATTACTCTCTTCTTTCTAGATTTTTCATGTTTAACCACACGTAAATAAATGTCGTAAAAAGTAATACAGTTTAATTAAAATATTATGAAAATAACATAAGTTATTAAGCGAATTACTAAGAGACAAGTATATTGAAAACTTGATAGAGTAACACTTTATAATTCTTTCCTAAATTAAACTCTTTCAAAAACGAGTAATATGTTGAAAAGGGGAGAAATTTTTAAAAGAAAATTTAGGAGTGATTACTAAATTATGTGGCAAAAACTATTTAAATAATGGTGGATTTGGAAACAATGGACTAATTTACCATCGGTTGTTTTGGAATGAATGGACTAATTTACCATGGGTTGTTTACAATTGACTTTGGTTGAGTTTATTAGCCTTCATGTTAGTTAAAATTTAGGCTTGAATGCATTTTTGTCCCTTAAGTTTCTTAATTTTGCAGTTTTAATACTATTTTATTTCATGTGCAATTTTCATAAAACAACTTACATGAATGTTAAAAAATGGTCATATTAACTTTTCATCTAAAACTATGGCAGTGTTTCTTATGTAGTAGATGTTGTTCAATATATTAGTACGTGTGTCATTTTTATATAGTACCTAAAATTATAAATTGCTGATTGGTTTTTATCTTTTTATTTTGTGTAGAATTTGTTCCCCGATTTTTATTTGCATTTTGTATTCTTTAACTAATATGATTAAGCAAGAATCATTCTCCTTTCATTATATTTAATATGATGTTATCATTAAGTAGGAATAATCATTCTTTCATTATATTTATTATGAGGTTGTAATTATGCAAGAATGATCCTCCTTTTGTCAGTGTGTATGGGGCAACAATCACGTCACACTCAATTCTAAAATATAAGGTTGTCATTGTATAACTTGTTAGTTTTTTATTAGGTATATTATAATAGTGATAATTAGAAGATGAAAAGTGCACATGACAACTCTCCATAAATAAAAAGATGAGGGAGCAAATGTCACTATAATTTTGGTGCCCCATAAGAATGATATATATATGTCACGTTGGACAACCTAATTAGAGTTATGGATGAAAAGATAACGTGATGACTATTTTTGTACATTCATATAAGTTAGAGGATCAAAATTATAGTTACAAATAAGGAGACTAAATCACACAATTATAAATGTTTAGGAGATCAAAACTATATTTTAATCTAAAATTTATTATATAGGTTGAGAACCAAATTTTGTTTAGCAACCTTATTCACTCAAATTCATCTGTTGACATAACAACAAACGAGTCATATAAAATTTTAAAATCTCTTACTTATCCACACAAAAAATATATCTAAAGGTATTCACTCTAAATTTTTTGTCCATATGAATGATTTATTATCTCTAAATTCTTTACAATATTTTTTATACTCCTTACGGTGGATCTAGTAGTACTTGATGTCTTTTAATTCTTGGTCCATCTACTAATAGAAAAAAAAAAGTTTTTAATTAAAAAATATATATTAATGAAAGTAGACTTGGAAATAAACAAAATTTTGGAAAGCAAGAAAACTCCTTTAATGTTGAGTAAATATAAGGATAAACATAAAAAATTAATTAATATTTTTTGTTATTATAAAGTGATTTATATTTTGGAATAAAAAAACTCAAAAAAGTGACTTATATTTTAACGACAAATGTAATTATGTTATTCTTATTAGTTTCTAGTTTTTTACACGTTAAAGAAAATGAATGGAAAGAAAACTTATAAATTCATACATTTTCCCCTATATCCTTTTCCCCTCATTTTCAATACAACCAAACAAAGTGTTAACGTGTCTTCATACATTTGAACATGTATTGTTGTTCAATCATCTATTCGTCACAACATTTCCTCGTGAGTCTCGACCACACTATGTTTGCTAACAAGAGCTCTAACTTTACCTAGGGGGTGAATAGGTAGTTCCAATAACTATTAAAATCAATTCAAAGACAAAAGATAATCTCAAAAAATGCTGGTTTTAATCGATGAAATTATTTCTTTATCAATTAACAGAAAACTTGAGTTAATCGATTAATAGAAGGCTTAATCGTTTAACCGACCGGTTTTCTTGAAAATCATTTGGTTTTTAATGCAACAAGAAAGTAGTGATTATTCTAATCCAATATGCACTTATACAGATTGATGAAATTGATTAACAGAGTAGATTCACTTATGCAATGATCTCTAAATGAATGCAATCAAATAAAGCGAAAATACGATAATTGCATGCAAGTAAAAGAGTAGGGTAAGAGAGAAGATAACACAACCGATTTATCTTGGTTCGACTGCCAATCCACTTGCAATCTACATCCATTCCTCCCCTTATGAACTTAAGAGATTTGTTTTACTAAGAAGAAATCAAATGTTTATACAAAATACTTCTTCTATCAAGAATTCTCTTGGACCTAGACCTTAATGGTTCATCACCACTTCTAATCAAGTATACCCAACGAGACCTCTTCTTGGACCTTGACCGTAGCCTAGGATTTATCCTAAATTTATTTATTCCTCCTAGGTGATACCTCACACCCAAATAGACAAATTAACAAATCGACCGTAAAACAGTGTACAAAGTTTCTTACACCTATAATGTGCTAATCATACAGTAATGTTCAGAACAAAACTACCCTTTGATGATTCTCACAATCTCAAAGATGAATATGAATGACTATGAGTCACAAAAGGAAAATCTTTGAAAACATCTAATGTTTGAAAATAAACACTTTCAAAGATTGACACAACTCTCTCTTTTCACATGAAAGTTTCTTTCGCTCTTTTTAGAAAATCACTCTTGAAAACGTGTATCAATCTTGCATCAAGTTTCTGAAAATGTAAAATTGTTTCGTGTTGTTTTTGTCCATGAGAAGGATGGTAAAATACCATTCAATTTCACTATTTTGTTAGGGATAATCTATTAAATATGCACTTAATCGATAAACATTTCTTTAAAAATATCCAAGTTTCCAAAACAGAAACTGACTTAATCAATTATCCATATCGCTAATCGATTAACGAGTTTCCCATTTGAAAAGACTTAATCGATTAACCAATGTCTTAATTTTGCATGAACCTCTAACATGAATGATTAATACTTGATGCATGATTTTTAAAATGATATAAGTATTAATGCACCAAAAAATCATGTATGCATGCTAAATGCACCTAAATCATGTTATGTATGAAAATTTCGTATGCATTATGCTCATACTCCAATTATGTGAGATTTTTCATCAGGTTTATCCACCTTAGATTCTACCCATTCAAAGCATCTTAGGGCTTAAAAATAAAAAGATTACTCTAGTCATGATGATCCTTTCTTGAAGCTTGAGTATGAGTCTACATGTGGTTGTAGTTGATTTGTCCTTATCCAACGTCTTTAAGCTTTCAGCTTTGTCTTCATTAAAATTATTTTCTTGCATGCTTGCATCCACACACTATCCTTCTTACCACTGCCTCCTTCCACCGTCAATAGTTTTTCATCAAGCTTCCCTCATGATTATTAATTACTATGACAACTTTCATCACAAATATAATAATTGATATAAGAAATGATAGCATGCAGTATGGTGCATGTTCCATCTTAGTCCAAAAAGACACATCACGATCGGACAAGAGTAACAACTATCAACCTAAGACTGGACATGGTGAATCCATCCTAAACATTCTCGTATCATTGGCCAGTCAACCTGATAATCCAGAAAATATGTTTTTGACCGGGAAAGGGAAACCGTATAAGAGACCACTTCTAACATTCATCCGCAACACCACTTGCACAAGACTACCATGTCATTTGAATAACACAGACCTCTACTATAGGTCGCATGCTACCTACACATTGCATCCCTTTCTTCAAGACGACAATATAGGCCTACAATACTACTACATACCCTACTACAGGATATAAGCCAACTATCCATAGAGTACGGACCTGCCAAAGCCATCTAACACAGGGAAAACAACCTCTACTTGTCTGGGGTAGACCCGACAAGGCCATTTGGTCGACGAGGCCAACAACACCTATAAGAAAATATTCCACACACCTCTACACTATAAATAGAGAACTCCCCCTATAAGGAAGTTACATTCTATCTCTTGATATAACTTTCTCACTCTTGCTCTTTGCATTCTCATATATGTCTTATATAATAACTTGAGCATCATAGAAACTTTTATAGTATCTCCTTAGGTGCTCCAAGGCAAATCTCAGGCGATGTTAAGAAGACTCCTCACAAGATATCATTCGTTCAGTCCCTACCTCTCCAAGACTAAAGAACATTGGCAATCAAAATTCAAGTGCTTTTGAATTTTATTGTTGAGCTGACAGTGCAACCGAAAAATCACGGGCAAGTCTGGATTATCCCGTAGACATATCCTCAAATCCGAAGGGCACCAGAGCTGGCATACTATTGAACAAAAAGCATAGGATAACAATTGAACATTCCTTAACTTTTACCTTCCCAACGTCCAATAACCAGGCCGAGAATGATGCTTGCAATGCTGGTTTGCAATTGGCTAGAAAGGTCAAGGCAAAGAAGGTAACAATCCGTAGTGATTCCCAGCTTGTGGTATCCTCTTAGGAAAATACCTGGCCAAAGTTATGGAATTAATTCCAAATTCAAGGACACAACCATCCGACACATCCCTTCAAAATTAGCTAGCACAAAGAGCCTGAACAACAACCGATCCGTCATTTATGGGACTATCCTTAAGCCGAGTATAATGGCAATCGTGCAAACAATAATTCTGAATGAATGGACTAGTCCAATCATTAAATACTAGCGAAACGGATAGTTGCCCATCGACAAGAAGGAAAGACAACGCTTCCTCCGCTAAAACTCATGGTACACCCTAGTACAAGGACCATCGTACCTCCGAGGTTCTTCAACACCTCTCCTCAAGTGCATTGCCATGGAGTGAGTCAACTATGTCCTAAGGGAGGTTCATGAAGGCAGTTGCAGACATCACGTGAGAGCGGGATATTTCTAGCCTACTATGAAAAAAGACACGTCCAACCTAACTCGACGATTAATCCAATGCCAATTCATTGCCGAATTCTATAAAGCACCACAATAGGAATTAACCACTATAATGGCTCCTTGGCCCTTCTTACAGATGGGAGTTGGACATTCTAGGACCCTTCTTATATGCAGCAAGTCAACTAAAGTTTCTAGTTGTGGCCAATGATTACTTCACCAAGTGGATAGAGGCAGAACCATTATCCTGCAACACTTCGGAAAATGTCCATAAGTTTACGTGGAAGAACATCCTTACTCGGTTTGGCATCCTAGCATCGGTTGTCATAAATAACAGGACCCGTTTCTCCGTCCAAAAATTCGAAGAGTCATTTTGAGGGGAATCAAACAACGGTTAGACGAGGCAAATGAATCATGGATAGAACATATACACTATGTCTTATGGGCTTATCACACCATCGCACACTCCACATTGGGTGAGTCCCCTTTCAACCTCACCTATGGGGAAGAGGCCATGATCCTGGTAGAAATTGGTGAGCCGACTTGGAGGACAACAAAGTGCAGGGCAGAAGCCAACCTGACTCTAATGCAACATAATCTAGATTGGATCGAAGAAAAAGAAGAAAATGCTCGAACCATAGAGGCATCCATAAAGAGATGACCATTAGAAAAATACAACTATATGGTCATACCGAGAAGCTTCGAACCTAGACAATTGGTACTTAGAAGGGTGAACATTGGAAGGACCAAAGGAAAGCTAGCGCCAAACTCGGAAGGACCATATCAAGTATTATTCAAAATAAACACTAGAGCCTACAAGTTGGAAGACAGGGCCAAAGATGAATTCCCACGAATATGGAACGCCTTCAACCTCCAAAATTTCCATTCTCAAGTACAGACTGTTAGTCTTCTTAGAAGGCCAAGCGAACCATATGTAGCTAAAACATTTATGATAATGAGGTATTGTTCATCTTCTGAATCTTTTCTACCATCAATAAGCAATAACTCCCCAAGCGCAAGAGTCCTAGTTCCCTTAGTCGGTAGTTCATCACCAAGAATAACTCTCAAAATGTGAGAGCCATGCTCCCCTTGGTCGATAGTTCATTGACATCATAACTCCTCAAGCGTGAGAGTTATGTTCCCCTTGTCTAGTAGTTCATCACCAACAATGACTCCCTAAGCACGAGAGTCATGCTCCCCTTGGCCAATAGTTCATCACCAATAATAATCCCCCAAGTGCATGAGCCATGCTGCCCTTAGCTTGTGATTTAATAATCCCCAAGTGTGTGAGCCATGCTCCCCTTGGTTGGCGATTCAATATTCTCCCAAGTTCGCAAAGTATGCTCCCTTTGGCCAATGAATCAGTAATCCCCCAAGTGCACGAATCACGCTCCCGTTTGTCGTGGTTGAATAATTCCTCAAGTGCGCGAGCCATGCTCCCCTTGGCTGGAGGTTCTCCTATACTGTTTCCCAACCTACTCTTCATATTTATTGGTGTTGCTAGTCACCCAAAACATCTAAAATAAAATTAAAAGACTACATGGGTAATCTCGAGCCTAGAAGAAGATAGGGAAAACACAAATGAAACCCCAAGCATTGGAATGCAACTAAAAGGGGGCCACTAGAAGATGGGTGAGAACCGATCAGCACCACTTTTCCAAAGTTAGAAAAATCCGACCTTCTTGAAGCAGGCACCATACTCCTATTCATGGGTGGTACAAACCCTATCATCCTCCTTTGGAGCAAATAAAGCAAACCAATCATATGATTCTTCCGCTATCTCAACCAAAGGATGCAACCTGAGCTTAAATGGGCTTTCAATTCTCAAAACCTCTCGACCTAACCAGTCAAGAGGATACCCCGATTGGTCATACCAAATAGGTATGCAGAAAAGCTCGACACAAGGGACGTAGTTATGCACCATTGCAGACCTAACACTAGAAGAGTCATAAGAATTAGGCGACAGTAGTTCACTCATCGTTTGCAACCACTCCTAATAAGGGGTCATCTGACTATCAAGGTCGTCAAGCATCTTACTTGCTCTCTCTGACTAGTCAGGCCTAAAGCTGACTAGGTTCAATGATCGTCCCTACGACCCAACTCCCCTGATGGGAAGAAAACGAAGTAGTAAAGGAAGGGGGAAGGCCTAACATCACCTCCATACTACTCTCACTCGAAGAGTCCCGGTTTTACTACGACCATAGTGACAAAAGAAAAGAGAAATAAAGATAGGGGTAATATAGTTACCTAAGTTGTTGAAAGAAGAGTGTTGATAAAGCAAGGAAAGCTGGAGAGATTTCTGCAGCAAAACAATAGAATAGCAAAAGGAAGAAGTGGAAAAAATGAAATAGGAAGATCCTCTACTTATAAGAAAACAACGAGAGGCCTTCCTCGCGACCCAACTACTCATATCCATCTTAGTTACACAAAAACAATCGAGTACTGATCCAACGATAGGCCCCCACACGCCCTTAACCAACCACATGTCGAACGATCAACAGACCCATCAGACCCTCATGAATTCCCCATACTCAACACACAAAGAAATAATTGCCATAAGAGATGAGTCATTGACCGAATTTGGGCAAGCAAAATATTTCTCAATCTCAATCACTCACCCAGAAGATGCTATTGCCCCACTACACAATTATAGTCTATTGGTATGCCCGACTTCTGTCAATACCAATAGACAAGAGGCTCGATCAGACATGAGCGACAACTGTTGACCTGAGACTAGACTAGGTGAATCCATCCTAAGCTCTCGAATCATTAGTGTAAGACTAAGATTGCAACTAAGAGAGGGGGTGAATTAGTTGACTTAAAATTATGGCCACTTTTTCTGCAAAATCAAGAGTTAAGTGAAGTAGAGAAATTATGCAGAAAATTAACAAGTAAAAAATAAAGAGATAAAGGAGAAGAGAGTACACCGAGATTTTATACTAGTTCACCTTCTTGTCCACCGAAGGCTACATCTAGTACTCTTGCAGCACAAGAGATTTCTTCACTAAATATTATGAGTTGTAATTACAATATCTCACCCGAGACCTCTATGTATCTTACGCACACACTAATACTTATGTCACTCTTGAAAAACACCTTTTCCAAGTGACTCTATCCCTTTTCTTATCACACCCTTGTGAAAGAATGATTTTTGCAATATCAATGAAGTATATACAACAATGGTAGGATTGCCTTTACAAGTTTGGAATTTAATATCACTTGCAATCCGATAACTTTTTGTATACCATGTAATGATGCTCTCATAAGTTTTTAAAAATTTGAAACACTTTACTTCAAGCAACTCAGAAAATTCACTTTGAAAGTTTAAGAACAAGTTGCAAAAAGTGCAGAAAATATTTCAGAGAATTTTCAGAATTATGTTTGAAAGTTTGTGTAAGAGTTATGATTTGATTTTAAGTTTCAGTGCCTTTAAATAGGCTTTCCAACCAGCCATAACACCTCTATGAAAGAATAGGAATTGATTGGAATGAAACCATTTCGTTTGGGATGAAAACCATTCATTTTGAAATCTGAAAACTGATGCAACAACTCTCAGTAATCGATTACAACCTTGAGTAATCGATTACCGCCTTGAGTAATAGATTACCCAAACTCTCTGTCCAACTGAGCACTTAAAATTTAATTAGAGTAATTGATTATAGCATGAGTAATCGATTACGCTGCACAGTTTTTGTTGGGTAATTGTTTTTCTCACTTATGTAACCTGTCACTTAGATACAATAACCTGTTACACACTATTTTTGATTTTTTTTTGTTTATACTTGAAGTGTTTTTCATTTTCTTAAAAAATAGTTTGAGCATTACCACTATTGTATATTCGAGAGTATAGGATAGAAGTACCTATTTAGACTTAGACTAATTTGTCTTGAAGCTTTTCTTCTTTGTCTTTATATGTATTCTTCCTTTTCTTCTTTTTGGTGATGTTGGTGTATTCATCAAAACCGTGCCAATGTCAGGAGGAAATATCTTCTTCACATCTCCCCCTTTTTGATGATGACACACCAATATCTTCTTTAACAGTGTAGTTTTTTAAGAGCATCATACTTTGAGATATGTTGAGATGACGTGAGTATGCTCCCCCTATTTTGTATGCTCTCCCTTTCATTTGGAGTTATGTGCCTAAAAGAAATTTGATAGAAAATACACTTCTCCCAACTTTTCTCCCTCTTTTGACTTCATCAAAAAAGAAGATAAGCCAAGAGTTTCCAGCACAATATATATATACATCATACATATTCATATATAAGATATAAATGAAACATAGCAATGCATAGCATAAAACAAAAGATGTTCAAACATTTGTTCAGCAAACAACAATGACAACTCAACATAGTAGCAAATTTTGTCCAAAAGCCATGAAAACATTACAACCAGAAAATCATAACAACAAAGATAATCTAAGACTCAAGCTCAGAGTTGTCTTCATCAATGTCCATGCTACTCATCTTATAAGAGAGACGATGAAGTTCAAACTGGATTTGTTGATTCTGAGCATCAAGAGCATTCATCCGGTTAGTGATGTAGCCTCGAAGAGAAAACAACTCATCCATAATCATCTGATTTGAAGGCATGGCAGAGATGAGGAAGATTGAGCATAAAACTCAGATGGTTGAGGTTCGGGAGGAGCAAGTTCTGGTTGATCATAGGAGCAGTCGATTTATCAGTTCTATGCTTCTAGGTGCGGTCATGAGGATTTAAGGAGATGCCCATTTTGTGGATCACTTCCACATCAATCTGGCTTTCATGAAGATTAAGAGAGACCTTGGTTTCACTAGTAGTAGAAACACCGAAATGTTCAAGAATATTGGTTCTGAAGATTGCATAGGGCAAGAGGCTTTGAGTTCCTCGAATAGTCCACATTTGTCTCAATATAATCTTAGCCCAATTGATTTTGATGTTATACTTTATAGCATACATCAATTGAAGTTCTATGTCATTGATTTGATAATGGTTTGAAAATTTAGGCAAAATGACATAGCTCAGAAAGTAATGAAGCAAACGGTCCTCAAGTTTGAGATATCCCTCAGATAGGATATCTCTATTCTTAACAGTCTCACCAAAGCCATGTTGCTTACGCATTTCTATTTCCCCTTTTGAAATTATACATAGAGAATAGTATAAATCCTTTCGATCGTAGTTATCCCATTCACAAACAAGGCCGAAACCCGTTGTGCTATCTTAAGTGGGTATGTTACATCATAATGAACTAAGAGTTTTTAAATCCAAAGCAATGTCTTTTCCTTTCACGTAGGAAGTAAGACGGGTTTTCTGGAAGTTCAAGTTGCAGTAAAACACTCTAACAAGTTCAGGATAAATATCATTTGTTTCACAGCAAAAATCGAAAAGGTTTTGTTGCCATAAAAGATAAGGGAAAAGAAAATCTTCAAACTCAAAGTTCCCAACATTACCGAATTTTGGAGTAAAGATGGTTCGTCCATTGAAGTACTCTTCGAAGACTTTGCATTGTTCATCATTTGCGAGAAGTCTTGCTAAATCTAGAGGGTTAGATTCCAAGGATGAAGTATCTTGCTTCTTTTGAGCCACGTTAGTGTGTTGCTTTTTTGTTCTTGAAGAAGATGCTATGGATATGGTTTTTGAGGTTTTTAGGTTTTTGGGTTTGAGAGATTTGGGGTTTTTTTGATTTGGTCCACTAATCACGGAAATGATGGTATAAAAGTGTTTAGAATTGAAAATGTGACACAAAAATCACTCAAAACAGATGAAAAATGAAGTTTTTAGAGATTTGAGAGGTTTACACGAGTGAGAGAGAAAGAGGAAGAAGATGAGTTTGAAAAAATGCAGAAAATCATATATATACCCGCACAGAGTAATCAGTTACTCAATTTTTAAAAAATTAAAAATTTCATACAACAACTTTGAGTAATCGATTACTCACTTGAGTACTCGGTTACTAAAACTCCCTGTTCAACCCTATAATCGGTTAGTCTCTAGAGTACTTGATTATTGACCCCAAAAAAATTTAATTTTAGGCATACTGATGCTATGAAAATGATTTTTGACCCAAAATTTGAAAGTTTTAAACATAAGTGAACACATTTAAGTACAAGTAGGCATAAGATAAACATAATGAAGCACACATATAATCATATAATCATGTTAAGATAGGTAAGCTTCATCAAGAATGCCTAATTCATGTCTAATTTTATAAAAAGGTTCTTTAGCCAAGGGTTTAGTGAAGATATCTGCTAGTTGGTTATGAGTATGAACAAATTCCATAGTCACATCTTTCTTTTGGACATGGTCCCTAAGGAAGTGATGTCTTATATCTATGTGTTTGGTTCTAGAATGCATAACTGGATTCTTTGTGAGGTTTATAGCACTAGTATTATCACATTTTAGAGGAGTGCAGCCTAAGTTTAAGTCATAATCTCGTAATTGTTGTTTAAGCCACAACACTTGGGTGCAACAACTACCCGTTGTTATATATTCAGCTTCAGCAGGGCTTAGGACAACACATGCTTGTTTCTTGCAAGACCAACAGACTAAAGCATTTCCTAAAATATGACAAGTACTACTTGTACTTTTCCTCTCAGATTTGCATACAGCAAATCTGAATTTGAATAACCAATCAAATAACATATACTTCCTTTTGGATACCATAATCCAACGTCAATTGTGCCTTTAAGATATTTCATGATTCTCTTAACAAAAATTAAGTGTGATTCTTTTCGTTTAGATTGATAGCATGCACACAAACATACACTAAACATGATCTCAGGTCTACTGGCAGTTAAATATAAAAGAGATCCAATCATACCTCAATACTTTGATATTTAAATGCATTTTCCAGCTACATTTGTATCAATATAAGTACTACATCCCATAGGAGTTGCTACTGGCTTGCAGTAATCCATATCAAATCTTTTCAGCAAATCTCTGCAATACTTGGATTGACTTACAAAAAATTCATTATCAAGTTGTTTGATATGTAATCAAGGAAGTAATTCAACTTCCTCATCATGGACATTTCAAACTCTCGTTGCATCTTTTTTCCAAAATCACTAAACAAAACCTCATTAGTATAACCAAAAATAATATCATCTACATAAATTTGAACAAGAAGAGTATGATGATTTATTTTCTTTATAAAAAGTGTAGTGTCGACCTTTCCTTTGCTAAATCCCTTTTCTAGTAGAAAATTTGTTAGACGATCATACCATGCACGTGCAGCTTGATTCAAGCCATAGAGAGCTTTCTTTAATTTGTAAACATGAGAAGGATGTTTGTAATCTTCAAAACCCGGAGGTTGTTCTACAAACACTTCTTCTTGAATATATCCATTGAGAAAAGCACTCTTTACGTCCATTTGATTTAGCTGAAATTTTAAAGAACATGCATATGCAAGTAATAGCCTAATAGTTTCAAGTCTAGCAATCAGAGCGAAGGTTTCATAAAGTCTATACCTTCTTCCTTATTGTATCCTTAGGCTACCAGTGTAGCTTTATTTCCAACAATAATACCATTTTCATCAGATTTATTATGAAATACCCAACGAGATCTTATAGCATGCCTATTTTTAGGTCTAGGAACAAGTTCCCAAACTTCATTTCTCTCAAACTGGTTTAATTCTTCTTGCATTGCAAGAATCCAGTGTTCATCCTCGATTGAATCATCAATCTTGGACAATTCTATTTGAGAGACGAAGGTCATGTTAAGACACACATCTTCTAGAATTAAACGGGTAGTAATACTCTTGCTAATATCACTGATGATATTGTGATTAGGATGATCTTGATGAGTTCTTCATTATTTTGGTAAATCAGAGTGAATATACTCTTCTTGAGAGGATAGATTATCATCCATTTTCAAATGCTCAGATTTAGTTGTAGAATCAATAATAGACTTTTCATTAGAAGGAGAACTTGGCAAGTCCTCTTCATCAAGAGTTAACCCATCCTTTATCACAGGATTGGTTTCATCAAAAGATACATGAATGGATTCTTCCATGGCT
>NW_017715930.1:0-379 GCF_001865875.1 Lupinus angustifolius
TTATAAGAACTCGGTTTGAAACATAACATGCAGTACTTACTACATCAGCCCATAAATATTTTGGGAGGTTAGTTTCATTCAATATTGTATGAGCTAGTTCTTCTATAGACCGGTTCTTTCTCTCTACAACACCATTTTATTGTGGTGTTCTAGCAGCAGAAAAATTGTGATTGATACCAAGATCATCACAGAATTCTTCGAACGAAGAGTTTTGAAATTCTCCCCCATGATCACTTCTTATAGCAGCGATTTTTAGTGATTTTTCAATATAATGGTCTATAGGAAGAAACTGTGTACTTAGGTTTAAAATAAGTCTTTGTTTGTTTACCCATTTGACAAGCACTACATAGTTTGTCTTTAACAAACTTCATTTTGGGTA
>NW_017715931.1:0-1813 GCF_001865875.1 Lupinus angustifolius
ATTCTTACTTTCGATGATGCACTTATCCGTGTAGAATGTCACATGAAAGCCTTTGTCACATAATTGACTTATGCTTAGTAGGTTGTGCTTGATTCCTTCAACATGCAATACACCTTCTATAGTTGTTGAGGGTGGCTTGCCAATTCTACCAACTCCAAGTATTTTTTCTTTGTTGTTATCACCATATGTGACATAGCCTTTGTCCCTTGGAGTTAGGATAGAAAACTTATTTCTATCGCTCGTCATGTGCTTTGAGCAGCCACGGTCGAAGTACCATAACTTGCAGGCGGATCTCAAATTATCCTGCAAAATAGATTAAGTTTTATTAGGTACCCAATATACTTTAGGTCCTACATGGTTAGTACCTTTGTCAACCCATCTATAATGACGTAGGGGTACACCATATTTTCTAATCATGCAAGTATTTGGTGTATGCCCATGGTATTTACAATGTGGGTTGATTGTTATGTATCCTAGATTTATCATTACTATGTTCAAATGCATGGTTACTTTGTTTTTGAAAGTTTATCTTTGTTGAGACACTTTGTTTCTTAGAAACATGACTGTTTGAATAGTCAAGACCTCTTCGGTCTGTTGAGTGACTTTGATCATTTTTTTCATACTTTTACTACTCTTGTTCAGCTTATCAAGTTCAAGACTTAATATTGAAACTTTATTTTCAAGAGTAATGTAGTTTTGACATGAAGATGACGAAGGTTTGTTTCTAAATGCATCTAACTCAATTTTTTTGTTTTAGAAACATTTTTGTGAGTTTGACATATTCATCATGGAAGTCATTAAATGTAGTTTGTAATTTAGAAGAATATAGTTTAGTGTCATTTACCTCTTCATCATTAGAATGATGAGATGCCATTAAAGAGAGATGTGTTTGTTCTTCATTTTCTTGTTTAGAGGTGGAACTGGTATCATTGTCGTCCTAAGCAATATAGGCTCTCCATCCAGTCCTCACTTCATTCTTCCCTTTGAAAGAATTCTTTTTCAGGTTTGGATTCTCCATCTTCATATGACCAGGCTTGCCACATTCAAAGCATGCGAAGTTTTGGTTTGAAGTGGAGGCGTCATTATTCTTGGTGAATTTCCTCATTTGTCCAGTTTTAGCACCCTTGTTCCTTTTAAGGAACTTGTTAAACTTCTTTGTAAGAAGACTCATGTCTTCCATCTCTTCCTTCTCAAATTCATCTTATGATGATTCGTATTTGTCTTCTTTCGCCTTGAGAGAGATATTCTTCTTTTTCTTCTCTTGCTCAAGTTGGTTGAGTTCTAATTCACGTTCCTGCAATTTACCAAACAAAGTCGCTAATGACATTTTTGATAAACTTTTCTTTCATAAATGGTTGTTACCTTTGGTTGCCACGTTCTGGTGAGTGATCTTAGAACCTTCAAGTTCAAGTCACTATTTGATAGTACCTTGCCAAGTGCAATAAGGTGATTTGTGAGGTGAGTAAATCTGTTTTGAAGATCCAGAATTTTCTCTCCAGGTTTCGTATGAAACATTTCGTATTCTTGGGAAAGAAGGTTGAGTCTCGACCTTTTTACCTCCTCAGTTCCTTCATGTGTAGTCTCTAGAGTATCCCACATTTCTTTGGCAGATTTGCAGTTTGATACTCTAAAGAACTCGTCAATGCCAAGTGCTGAAGTGAGGATGTTCTTTGCTTTGAGATCATATTGCACATTTTTTATCTTTATCATTCCATGAAGTTTTGGGCTTTACGTCCCTTACTTTGTTGACTATGGTGAAGGGTTCATATGGTCCTTCTTCAATTGCATTACATATGTCCAAGTCTTGAGATTC
>NW_017715932.1:0-53302 GCF_001865875.1 Lupinus angustifolius
GTTGACTTAAAACTATGGCCACTTTTTATGAAAAATCAAGAGTTAAGTGCAGCGGAGACATTACGCAGAAAATTAATAAGTAAAAAATCAAGAGATAAAAGAGAAGAGAGTGTACCGAGATTTTATACTGCTTCATCTTCTTGTCCACCGAAGGCTACGTCTAGTGCTCTTGCAGCACAAGAGATTTCTTCATTAAATATTATAAGTTGTAATTACAATATCTTACCCCGAGACCTCTATGTACCTTACACACTCACTAATACTTACATCACTCTTGAAAAACACGTTTTCCAAGTGACTCTATCCCTTTTCTTATCACACCCTTGTGAAAGAAAGATTTCTACAATATTAATGAAGAATTTACAATAATGGGAGGATTGCCTTTACAAGTTTGGAATGTAATATCACTTGCAATCCGATAACTCTTTGTAAACTAAGTAATAATGCTCTTATAAGTTTTTAAAACTTTGAAACACTTTACTTCAAGCAACTCAGAAAATTCACTTTGAAAGTTTAAGAACAAGTTGCAAAAGTGCAGAAAATATTTCAGCGAATTTTCAGAATTATGTTTGAAAGTTTGGAAGAAGATTATGTAAGAGTTATGATTTGAATCTGAGTTTCAATGCCTTTAAATAGGCTTTCCAACCAGCCATAACACCTCTTTGAAAGGGTATGAATTGATTGGAATGAAATCATTTCGTTCAGGATGAAAACCATTCATTTTCAAATCTGAAAACTGATGCAACAGCTCTCAGTAATCGATTACAGCCTTGAGTAATCGATTACCCAAACTCTCTGTCGAACTGGGCATTGAAAATTTAATTAGAGTAATCAATTACAGCCTTGAGTAATCGATTACTCAACTTTGCTAAAACTGGGTAATATGTTACTCACATACATTAATTGATTACCCTACACAGTTTTTGTTGGGTAACTGGTTTTCTAACTTATGTAAACTGTTAGTTATATACAGTAACCTGTTACACACTATTTTTGAAAATTGTTTTGTTTATACTTGAAGTGTTTTCAATTTTCTTAAAAATTAGTTTGAGCATTACTACTATTGTATATTCGAGAGTATAAGATAGAAGTACCTATTTAGACTTAGACTAATTTGTCTTGAAGCTTTGTCTTCTTTGTCTTTATAAGTATTCTTCCTTTTCTTGTTTTTGGTGATTTGGGAGCAAAGATCTTCTTCAAAATTAGCCAGTCAATCGGACAATCCGGAAAGATATATTGTTGACCGGGTAACGGCAACCATACAAGAGACTACTTCTGACATCCCTCTTGTATGCCACATGTGTAGGACTATAATGCCTTCCGAATAATACTAACCTCTGCTAAAGACCGTATGCTACCTACATACGACATCACTTTCTACCAAACGACAAGATAGGCCTACAACATGGCTACACAACCTACTACATGCTATAAGTCAAATATCCACAAAGTATGGACCTGCTAGAGCCATGCAACATGGGGAAAGCATCCTATGCTTGTCTGGGGTAGACCCGACAAGGCCATTTGGTCGGCCATGCCAACAACATCTACAATGAAATATTCCACACACCTCTCCACTATAAATAGGGGACTCCCCAATAAGGAAGTTACATATATTTTTTTATATTACTCTCTTACTCTTATCTTGCATTTTGCATTCTCATATCTCTCTCAAATGCTGACTTGAGCGTTAGATACCTTTTTAGGTACCTACCCAGGCTCTCCAAGGTGAATCTCAAGCGGGACTAAGAAGACTCTTCACCAACTACTGTTCGTTCAGACTATACCTCTCAAATACTAAAGAACAATGTCTAACATCTTGTGTTATGGATTAATTTCATGTCTTTTGACTTAATTATGCATTGACATTCTAAGAATTTTTTACATTATTTTTGTGTTATACATCATTCATATTTATTGATTCTTAAATAAAAGTAATACAAATAAATGATATATAATATGTTGACAGCATATAAATCTTTGCACTAAGGTTACGTAAATATTACTCTCTTTTACTAATCCACACAAAGTGTAAACACCAGCATGGACCTATTGCTTGAAGTTAGGCCATCAGTATTGTGAATCTCTCCTTAATTAACAAAAGCCCCAGACTATTAAATTTTGGTTGTAGATAATCAATTGAATATGTAAACATAAGATAATAAAGTAAGAGGGCGAGGTGAATTAGGTTTGCAACAATATTGTCCTTTTAAATGACAATTCAAAATTTTCAAAAGAAGCATGAACTTGTAGAACAATAGTTGCATAAAATTAAAGGAGACAAGGATAAAAAGATTCAAACCAAGTCATATACTAGTTCATCTTCTTCAACTAAAGGCTACGTCTAGCCTCTTTTTTGATTCAAAGGATTTTTCACTATATAATTCAATGTCCTTACAAGCCTCACACCAAAAATCTCTTCTAGAATACTCAATTCCCACAAGAAAGAAAGTCACTTTCTTCTTATATAATCACTAATCAAAATCTATGGTGACTCTTTGATTTGCTAAACTAGATTAAGACTTTTCTGAATGACTAAGGATTACTACATACAATCCATTGGTGTTAGAATTATTTTCCAAGAACACTTTAAAGTTAATATCACACTATGCTCTTGCTTTATAGAATGTATTAAAATGCAGAATTTCACTCAAACATTTTTTGAAAACTTATGAAAGATTTGCAAATGAAATTTGGTAGGAAAGTGTTGTGTTATTATCAAAATTTTATGATGGTATCTACAAAGTTTAAAAGGGTTCTAATGTCCATTCTAGGAGACATGAAACACTTAGGAACATACTAGTTCATTTAGGTACATGACGATTATGTTTAAAATTTGAAAACATACTTGAAGCATAGAGTAATCAATTACTCGCATGTGATAATTGGTTGTTGGACCTTACTTTCTACTAAGTAATCAATTACCCACCCTATCAATCAGTTGGTTGACCCTTCTATCCAGTCATGTAACTTGTTACTATGTTTCAAGTAACCTGATACCTTTTTCAAGTAACATTTTACTTGGTTTTCAAAAAATTCTTTTTGAGAAACTTTGTTAATGTTTTCCATCCCTTTATAACTTCGAAAAACAATTTTCATGAGTTTTATGTGTTATCAACATTAAAATGAACTATTAAGGTAAGATCTTAAACTAGAAAACAATAAAATATTTTCTATTAACTTGTGCTTTCCAATATACAAGGCCTTCAACTTTTTTCTTCTTTATTTATATTGGTGTCTACATCAAAACCTAGACAATGTCAATGGTAGACTTTTTCATTGAATGTATTCAATGACTGAGATTGCATGTGTGCAACATGATATAGTTTTGATGAAGACAAGGATACACAGACTAGCTTGAAGGAAAAGACAACTAAACAAAACAACAAAGCCAAGATTCAAAGCGTCAACATCAAGGAAGACTTAGCTTAAATGTTTTATTTTTTTAGAGTCTTAAGATGTTTTCTTAGAAGGAGTCTAGGCTAGGTGAACCAGAATAGGAGTCTCACAAAAGCAAAATTGAACAACTTAAAATAAGAGACTTGCATTCATACAAACATGATCATGCATCCTCATATTGATTTTATTGCCTCAAAATATTATATCTTTTGAAAATCATATATCATGCATTCATACATCCTGTAGAAGGTTCATCATGTATTAAAGAAACTACTTTTTGACATAGTTAATCGATTACATCATATATTAATCGATTAAATGTGAATAATAACCCATTAATCGATTAAGTATGAGTTTAATCAATAGACAGAGTTACTGTAGCAAAAAAGTTTAATTTCTGGGCATTGTTAATTGATTAAGAGATGCTTTAATCGATTAAAAATGCAGAAATCAGTTTCATATAAAAACTAAATTTTTCTCATTTGCTCATAATCAATCAAGGCTAGAAAAATTCCAGAGATTAATTTTTGAATACATTTTGAGTGAAATTAGTGTTGTGTGAAAAGTCTTTTAGCTTTCCTGATACATGAAAGAAATATAGGGTAGTTTCAAATGGGAATTATCATCTTGTGCGTTGCTTGTCAAAACCAATTTTCAAAAAATTAGATAAATCATATAATTTTCTATTAAGTCTTTTGTGAGATTTCCACTTAGGTTTTAGTGTTGTTTTTGGATTGTTAGATTAGCACAATTAAGGTGCAATAACAACTTATAAACTTGTAACATTTTTCTTGCAATAACAACTTATAAACTTATAAACTTATAATAGAGAATTGAGTTGTAAATCCTAACTGAGGTTAGGTTGAGTATTCACTGATACAAGGGTCTTTGAAGTGAGTTAGGATTGGCTGGGGCTAGAACCATAGATTTTGAGGATTGTCCATAGAGGGTTAAGGGTCAAACCAATCAGGGATCTCCATAGCCCGAGAAAGAAGTCTCATATTGATTGGAAGTGTGTTTTGTAAGACATTTGACTTTCATTAGTGAAAAAAATCTCCCAATATTAGAAGGGGAGATCTGAATATAATTTACAAGTAGACCCACAAATGAACCAGGATAAAATTTATGTCTTAGGTTTTCTTTCCCTTATCTTCTAATTTATATCAATTTATGATTTGTTTAGCAATAATTACTTTGCTTATTGAGATTACTACTTGCTCCGATTATGTGATATTAATTATGCATAAATTTATTAAGTTTTGCATGTAAATTAATTAAAAATTTCGAATAACTTTCTGTTCAAGAAATCGTATTTTTAAGAAAGAAAAGAACATAATTAATCGATTAAGACTACATATAATCAATTAGCCAGTGTTGTCTTTAATCGATTAAGGGATTGAATAATCAAATAATGTGGTAGTGTTATGAATAACTCATTGAATCGAAAAAATAGCTATAGTATGCTGCTACACCAATTCACTCCCCCTCTAGGAGACTGTAAGCCCTTGTTATCCAACAATGATGACATTTTCAAATTCATTGAGTTATTCCTTGATTCTAAAGATCATTAAGTTGAATATAGAAAGTTGAAGTAACATTTTGAAGGTGTCTTGAAAATATGACAAAAGTTAATCATCCACTATCTCTTCACGAAGAAGCCTTCCTCCCCTTCACAATATAAGTGGAACTTGTGAGGAAGTATTGACATGCAAATGACAAACAAGCGAGAACAACACCATAGAGAGTAAGTGAGAGAGTTAATATTCACCATGTGAGTAGTACTCCTAGTGAGAGACTTTGTATTCCATCTTTCTTGGGTGAGATTAATTATTATCCTGTTAGAGAGAGATAAATATTATAATCATACTCTATATAGTGGAGAAAATTTTAGTCTAGATCTCACGTTTGTTTTCTTCTCGATTTGAAGTCTTAATAAGAAACAAATAAGGTACAATGTTTAAGTGGAATCAGATTAACATCAGTAATTAACATAATACTTCCTCTATCCTTGATTTGGAGTCATTTTACCTACTTCTCAAATTACTTCATCCCCTTCACAATATAAGGGGAACTCGTGAGGAAGTTATGACAAGAAAATAACAAATAAATAAAAAGAACAACATAGAGAATAAGTGACAAAGTTAACGGTAGAAGAGAATCATATATGTAACTTTCATATATCTAACTTTCTCTAAGAATATTAAAAGTATTTAACACCCATTTCATTCTTAAGAATGAAATGGCAAATAGTCAAAGGATGTCATTATAACCGATCTACGAAGTTTTGATGAAGACAAGATCTTACATGGAAGCTTGAAGACTTGGACATCTCAACAAGCAACATACCAAGAACTCAAGGTCATTGTCATAGAATCTAGGATTACTTTTTTTTTCATTTTAGGGTCCTAAGATGATTTCTAGTATTGAGTCTTAGGGTAGGTAAACACATGATGGAAGTGTTTCACAAAGAGTCTAAAATAAAAATCACATAAAATGAGGCATAACATCAACATATAAATATATGATAATTAACACTCATGCATTTGCAATTAGCATACATGATTTTATGCATAAAGGTTAATCATTTCTAAAATCATGATTGCATGATCATTCATCATATAGGGTGTTTACCATTTAAAATTGAAAAACCATTTTAACAATTTTAAGTCCTAGTGAAATCCTTAATCAATTAAAGAAAGTCATAATCTATTAAATGGAGTTACCGTAGCTAACCTGCCAAGAATTTTGTGTATTAATCAATTAAGTAATCTTTTAATCGATTAAGCCATAACTGAAAAATCTGTTTTCAAATACTCTTTAATCGATTAATATCAGTTATATCGGTTATGAGGTAATTCTGTTATTTTGAAACAAAATTCATTCTATTTTTAAAAACAATTTTCTCTTCACCTTCATTGAGCAAGAACCGAAAGAATATCTGAGAATCAAAGATTCACTGTGCTAAAAAGTTTCAAAGCTATCTTGATGTATCTTTGAGTTTTCTTGCATGAGCTTCAAAAGAGAAAAGAGAGAAAAATCTTTGCATTATGCATAACCATTTTTCATTCAGTTGAAAACACTCCTTGTAGGATTTCATAATTAGGTTGTACGACTGTGTTTGTGAGATCTTTTTATCAAGTAACTCGGCGAAAGTTCTGAAATTTGAGGAGAATTCTCGTGATGTGTGAAATCATCACAGGTTGAGAATTAGGAGTCTTCATTAGATAGAAAGTCTTGATTCGATCAAGAGTTTCTATTGGGGCCAAATTGCGCGAAAGATGTGGTATCCAAGTAGGCGTAGATAAGGGGTCAAATCGGGCGTTGTGGCTCATCGGTTTCAAGAAGGAAGTTTATGTCTCGTTGTATTGGAAGTGTGGTTATAAATTATATTTCTGATTAGTGAAGAAAAATCTCCTAGATCAACCGTGAGGCCTGGATGAAGTTTGTAGTGGACCGCAAAGGAACCAGGATAAAAATCCTTGAACATATTTTCTCTATCCCTATGTCTTTATAATCCAGTCTTTATTGCTTCCTGTTTTGATTAGATTACTGTGATTAATTGATTGTTGTGTTAATCTATTGTTATTCAAGAATCAATCTTAGGATAGTAAAGATCAAGAATTATCACGGTTTTTATGAAGCGAGAAAACTAATTTTCAAAGTAATACAATCAGGATAATCGATTAACGTTCTACTAATAATCGATTAAGGGATCTATCTTTAATCGATTAATTCTGTTGATAATCGATTAACTGCAGTAGCTTTGTATTCTGCGCAAAGAAAAGAAAAGCAGAACTGATGATCCACGACACCTATTCACCACCTCTAGGTGTAATCATACCTTATTGGTACCCAACAAGTGGTATAAGAGCTAGTACGAAGGTGCTAGCTTAGTCACTAAATTCATTGATCCGAGGGATTAATCACTATGAGTTCCACTAACCCTTTCAGCGATGATGGTGCATCCATCAACCACCATCTGATCTATAGTGGCGAGGGGTAGGCCTACTAGAAGGTGTGCATGTGAATCTTTATTGAGGCAATAGACACGGAGATTTGGGACTCTGTTGTCAACGGGCCTTTCACTCTTCACTTAGTGGATGGTGAACCCAAAGAAAAACCAAAGGGATTGTGGACTGATGAAGAAAAACGTAAAGTCCAACACAATCTGAAGGCAAAGAACATTATAAACTCTGCCATATCATACGATGAGTTCTTTCGGGTGTCACAGTGCCTAAATGTAAAAGAAATGTGGGTTACTTTGCAAGTAACTCACGAAGGCACAAGTGAGGTTAAGCGCGCAAGATTGAATGCGTTAACCCATGAATATGAGTTGTTTCGTATGTTTCCAAATGAGTCAATTAATGAAATGCAAAAATGATTCACCCATATTGTTAACCATTTAATTGTGTTAGATAAGAGTTTTGCTATTGGTGAACTTACTAACAAAGTGTTGCATTGTCTTGATAGGAAATGGCAGCCTAAGGTAACCGCAATTATGGAGTCGAAAGACTTGGATACAATGTTGCTAGCAACTCTCTTTGGAAAACTCCAGGAACATGAAATGGAGTTAGCACACTTAACAATGCATGAAGATTCAGACCGAAAGAAAAAGGGGATCTCTCTAAAAGCTACATCTTTGCAATCAAAAGAAGAGAGAGACGATGATGATTCCGGGTCTGAACTTGATGATGAAACCTTAAACGTGATGGTCATAAATTTTGGGAAGTTTCTCAAGAAGAAAGGAGAATTTAAGCGCTTTCAAAAGAAAGAGGCAGCAAATTCAACTAGACGAGGCAAAGTTCCGAAAGACCGCCTCATTTGCCATGAGTGTGCAAGTCGGGCCATATGAAATACCAATTCCCGACCCACCTCAAGAAGGTTGAACATGATAAAACAAAACCCTAGGAGTTCAAATCCAAGAAGGCCTACATAGTGTGGGATGTCCCAGAGGACGAGACAACTAGTAGCACATCTGATGAAGAGAACACAACCAAGTTATGCTTAATGGCAAACACTACAAAATTGGCAGCATAAGCAACCCAGATAACACGAGTGAGGTATACTTTTCTTACTCATCTTCATATTCCGATGAGACTCCTACTTAGGATGAATTATATAGTGCGTTTGTTGAGTTGCATGAGGAACTTAAGAAATTAGCGAAAGTAAATGTAGATAGAAAACGAGTCATCATGTTGCATGAAATTAAGATAACTAAAATGCAAGAGGAGTTAAATGAATTAAAACTGGAAAATTAGACTCTTGATCTAATTTACTTTTCCGCCTCATGTAGTTGTGCCACTAAATTAATTGAACCCCTTATATGTGATCAATGTGATATATTAAATGTTGAAATTTCTGATTTCAAAGATAAATTCGGAAAATTCACATAGAGCAGAAATAACCTGGACAAAATACTTGCTACATCTTGAAATGTAGGTAATCGTAGAGGTCTTGGCTATAAATCAAGTAAAACCAGTAGACCATATAGGAAGCAAGTAGGTTACTTGCATAATAGGACTAATAATAAATTGCCTACTTATTTTTATTGTGGTAAACAAGGTCAGACATCTATATCATGCTACATTAGGAAATATGGTGTACCTAGTGGTAATTATGTATGGATGCAAAAAGAGCAAGAGTCTTTGATTACTAACAAGAAAGGGCCCAATATCACTTGGGTACCTAAACAATGCCAGTAAACTTGTTTTTTAGGTATGCCTACGGACTCAAGGACAACACTAGTACTTGGACAGTGGATGTTCGAGGCATATGACAAGTGATATATCAAAGTTCCTGGATCTCTCACTAAATGGTAAAGATTATGTCACCTAAGGAGATAATAATAGAGGGAAGGTACTAGGCGTTGGAAGAATTGGAAATGCTTCATAAGCCGTGATAGAAAATGTGCTATAAGTCGAACGACTAAAGCACAACCTACTAAGCATTAGCCAGCTGTGTGACAAAGGTAACAAGGTATCTTTTGACTCAAACTGTTGCATCATTCATGACAGGGTAAATAATAATGTTAAGTTTATAGGGCAGCGAATAAATATCATTTATATGGATCGATTTGGATGATGTCACTACACTATTTTCACAATGTTTTATCGCTAAAGAGAGTGACATTTGGTTCTGGCATAGACGATTAGCACACATTCATTTGAAACATCTAGCTAAGTTGTCATCACATGATTTAGTAGTACAATTATTAAAGCTGGATTTTAAATCAAAACACTCTTGTGACACTTGTTAAAAGTGTAAACAAGTAAAGAGTTCATTTTCAACTAAGAAAGTGATATCCACAAAAAAGCCTTTGGAATTACTCTATACAGATTTGTTTGGACCATAACAAATTATGAGCTTTGGTGGTAGCAATTATTCACTAGTAATTGTTGATGATTACTCTAGATTTACATGGAGTTTGTTTCCCGCTCTAAAAAGATATGCTTCCAAATCTTTTAAAAATCTAGCCAAACAACTCCAAAACCAATTTGATCATAAGATAGTATATATTCACAGCGATCATGGTGGGGAATTTGAAAACAACCCATTTGATAAGTTTTGCGAAAAGCATGGAATCCTACATTAGTATTCAGCTCCTCGAACCCGTCAACAAAATGGAGTTGTTGAGAGGAAAAATCGAGTACTAGAGGATCTAGCTTGGACAATTCTAAATGAAAGCAAGGTCCCTAAATATTTTTGGGCGGATGTGGTGCATACTGCTTGCTATATAATTAGTCGAGTACTACTTTGGCCTACACTCTTAAAAACGCCATATGAATTGCTAAAAGGCCGAAAACCGAATACTTCACACTTCCATGCTTTTGGATGTAAATGCTTTATATTGAATAATGGTAAATGATTACTAGGTAAATTTGATTCGAAAGCTCACAAGGGAATATTTCTAGGATACTCTGTTCATAGTAAAGCATATCTAGTCTTTAATAAATATACTATGCATGTTGAAGAGTCCGTCCATATAAAATTTGATGAATCTTCTCCGAAAGAGAATAGGAAGGTTGTGTGTGATGATGTTTCAGGTGCGCTGGAAAATACATACACAAAGAACATGGATATTGAGAACGGGGTTTAGGATGATCAAAAGCAAAATGAAGATCATGAAGAAATGCCTATGGTATGGAAAACAAAGAAAGATCATCCACTCGACAAGGCTATAGGTGATATCTCAACAAGAGTGGTAACCTGAAATTCACTATGAAAATTTTGTAACTTTGTAGCATTTGTGTCTCATGTCGAACCTAAGACCATAAACGAAGGGCGGGATGGGAAACCCATGTTCCCTTACTCCTAGGATGGCGGGATCCATCAAAAGCCAATTGACAAATTCAGCTATGCTTTCGAAGAGTTGGATGTCCGAGAGGCAGCTACAGCTAGGGAGATGTTGGATTGGGTGGATACTGGTAGGACCTTAGAATGTTATGATCTGGCATAGGGCGATGTCGTCTTTGAGGGGTTGGTGGACAAGTTTTTTGCCCGAGATATTAGTTTTAACTAAGTTTTGTTTGTTATGATGTGCATCTGACCTTTTTTCCTCGATTTTTGCAGCAGCTAAGATGGGTGATAGTGTTTACCACAACAAGTTGTTGAACCGTGCCGCCCAGAAGAACTCGGGCATGTGTATGATGCTTCCATGCGGGCGAGGACCAGCTCGCCGAGCCCCTCTACTAGGCATCAAGGGGAAAGGTCTGCCCCTAGGCGAGAACTAGAGATTGCGCTTCCTGTCAGGCATGGCTCGAAGCAGAGGGTTCAAGTGAAAAAACTGAGTCCTCGACCTGACGTGTTGGTTAACCCCACTGGTGTTGATTCAGCCAGGTTCCAAGTTGTGCCTACTGACGAGGAGGCAACTACCTCGGCTCGCTCTGGATCGAGAAAGGGCAAATCCCCTGTTCAATCGGGCAAGGAGAAGGGAAAGACCCAGGCTCGTCGCATCTATATCAACCCAGAGGAATTGGATGCTAACCTAATGAATCGAGACATCAGGGAGGTGATGGACGACACACATATGCTCCAGTTGCTAAAACAGTTGAGGTTGACTAGCATTATGGCCGCCTCGATTGCAAGATATTTGGAGACTAGGGGCGTGCTTGCAACCAGGGTGGGAGACGAAACCCTCTCCAATCGTTAGGAACAACATTCAGCGAATCTCCAAGAGCAGAAGGAACAACATGTGAAAGCCATGAAGTCCCTAGAGAATCAGACCTTGACCGTAGGGGAGGAGCTTTCGAAGATGAGCTCTCAACTAAAGGAAGTACGGGGGCTACCCATATTGCCCGGGAAAACCTTAGCATTGTTGAGCAGGAAATGACCGTCCAAACTGATCGTCTTAAGCGGTCTGAGACCGAGAAACTTCAGCTTGATGATAAGCTGAAGTTATCAGCGGGTCGGGAGGAGTATGCTTAGGTGGAGATCAATTGTCTAGCCCAAGAGGTTGCTCGACTTCTAGAGCTGAAGGCTGAAGTTGCTGAAGGCTGAAGTTGATGATGCTGCTAATGTCGGGTGGGACAACACATGGGCCCAGATTTGTCTACTGTATCCAAACTATGACTGGTCTTGGACACGCCTGGATGATTACGGGAATAGTGATGGGGAGCTGGTTGCTGAGGAGCATGGGGTCCAGGTAAAGCTACCAGTATTGGGCAAAGACGGGGGGAGGGGGGGGGGTCACCTGAAGGGACTTTTTATTTTGATTTTTTCTTTCATGTAATAGAGGTAGGATTTGTACGTGTCGTAATGGCTTTTTAATCAATGAAAAGTTTTCTAGTTTCCTTATACCTTGTTTGTATCGAATGAATGCCTTTTACTTTTTTCTTAGTATTTTCAAGTGATTGATTATCAAAACGATGAACAAAAGTAGACTTGTATCTATAATTTTGATAAATCGAGTAATCTTCGTCCGTATTTAGGCGGCTTGATCTGGAGCGCTCATTGTTCGATATTGGGTAAATTATTGATTACATAACCAAGTAACCTTCGTCCGGGATTAGGTGCATAATGTCAAAGTAGCAACTAAATGGACGATTCTAAAATAAAGTAACCAAAGACCATCATTTAGAGTTGGCTAAGTCTTCTGAGGGTTGTTTGTTGCCCAGGGGCGTTTGTGTAATGGGTCACCGTCAAAATAGGACGAGGTTTACGCCTTTGAGAGGCTTTGCTGGATACCGATCAGGGGGAACTAGGTCCTCATCCTAGATGTTTAGGTAATAGGCCATCAGCAAAGTAGGACGAGGTCCACGCCTTTGTGGGGATTTTCTGGATACCTACTAGGGGGAACTAGGTCTTTGCCTTGGGGTGTTTATGTGATAGGTCGTCGTCAAAGTAGGATGAGGTCCACGCCTCTTTGGAGCTTTGTTGGATATCGGCCAAGGAGAACTACATCCTCGTTCTGAGGTTTTTACGTGATAGGCCACCGTCAAAGTAGGACGAGGTCCACACCTTTGAGGGGTTTTGTTGAATATCGTCCAGGTAGAACTAGGTCTTCGTCCTAGGGTGTTTGTGTGGTATAGCGAAAATGGGGACTTCTTTTTTTTTTCTGCAAAAGGAGATTATGAATAATACCTCGTTAACATATATGAGTTTTGTGTTTACATAGGTTTGCCTGATCGATTTTAGGATCGACATTACATTTCTTTGTGCTACGAATAAAAAAACTTGAAGGTTTGCAGCATTCCATGTTCGGGGTATTTCCTTTTCGTTCATATTTGTCAGTTTGTATGCCTCTCTCCCGATTTTATCCAATAGTCGGTAGAGCCCTTCCTAGTTTGGTTCTAGATTTCCTTTGGTCTTTCCAATACCGGCTCTTCGAAGAACCAAATCATTGGGTGCAAACTCCCTAGGGACCACAAAGGAGTTTTATTTATCAGCGATTCGTCTTTTGACACCACTTCTCTGATCCTGGCATGGCCCTGTTTTTCTTTAATCTAGTCTAAGTTATGTCTTAAGAGAGTGGAGTTAGCGTCTTCATCAAAGTGCAAATTCCGTCAGGTGGGTTCCCCGATTTCTACCATGATCATTGCCTCAACACCATATTGTGATTGAATGGTGATTCTCAGGTAGTAGAATGAGGGGTTGTTCTATATGCTCAATGAACATGGTGTAGTTGATCGGATCAAGCACCCTTGTCCTCATCTAACCTTTTCTTGATCCCTTTCACTTTGAGGATGACTTTGTTGGTCGCCTCAACCTGTCCATTCGTCTGCGGATGCTCAGCTGAGGTGAAATGTTGCTTGATTTGTAATGTGAACATTAATTCTCCAAACATTCGATCTGAGAACTGAATACCATTATCAGTTACGATGGCGACCATGATCCCAAATCGAGTGATAATATTAAACCATGTGAATTTTTGGATGTTGGTTGATGTGATGGTTGACAATGCCTTAGCTTTTATCCATTTGGCGAAATAGTCCACTGCAACAATTAAGAACTTAAGATGTCCTGCTGTTGTCGGGAAGGGTCCTAGAATATCCATGCCCCATCAACAGAATCGCCAAGGGGTCATGGTGGTAATCAACTCTTTATTCGGGGCTTTGTGAAAGTCAACAAACAACTGACATAGTGTGCAACTTTTGGTTAACTTAGAGGCATCCTCCTCAATGGTTGGCCAATAATAACCTGCCTGCAGTACCTTTTTTGATAGAGAGGCCACCCCCAGATGATAGCTGCAACTTCCTTAGTGGATCTCTTGGAGCACATACTGCGACCTATCGAGGCCAAGCATTTCAGTAATGGAGCAGAAAATCCCTAACGAGCCCTGCATCAATGTGTACTGGGAGCTATGCCAAAGGAATCTTTACTTTTCTTTTTGGTCGGTCGGGAGATCACCATTTAATAGATACCGGATAGTAGGGCCAATCCAATTGTCCGGGATGGCTACTTTTTCAATGGTCATGATGATGGGTTTCAAGACTGTCCATTGAATTACAGACTTGTTGCTCCCTTGGCTTTTGGTGTTGGCTAGTTTGGAGAGTATGTCTGCTCAGACATTATATTCTCTTGGGACATGCTTGATGGAGGCTTTATCAAACTTAGCCATTAGTTCTTTGACCGTAGCCAAGTATTTACCCAACAATGAGTCTTTCATTTGGTAAGCACTAGTTATCTGTGAGACGACCAACTGGGAATCGCTACAAATAGCTAACTTTTATGCACTGACCTCTATGGCCACTTGCAAACCAGCTATAACAAGTTATGCACGACTTTTGATGGCTATTATGGGCTCATACTAGATGTCAAATTATAAAAGCTCAATGGACTAAGAGATCATACAATCAACCAATTTTAGTTTGTGCACGATATGCCGTATGGGCTGATTGGTTCTTACTACCATAGAGTGAGATTGAAAGTATTGTCGTAACCGTCTTGCTACCACCAAGAGAGAGTAAGCTACCATCTCTAACTTTTGATACATAAGCTCTAGGTCTTGTAATGCTTTGCTTGAAAAATAGACTGGGTTCTAGCCTTCTTCATGTTCTCGGATTAGAGCGGCTGCCACAACCTCATTAGTTATAGTGAGGTAAATGTATAGTGATTGAAGGGGTAGCTAAGTATTGCTTAAAAACTTGGAAGGCCTTTTCACAATCATCTGACCATTCAAACTTCTTGTTTTTCTTCAGTAGCTGAAAAAATGGCAAAGAATGGTTGGCGACTGCGGGAAGAAATCTGGACAAAGCTTCCAGCCGCCAATTCAATTGTTGGACCTCCTTTACTAAGCGAGGACTCCGCATATCTATGATCACCTGACATTTTGCAGTATTTGCTTCTATTCCTTGGCTGGTCAGCAAGAAGCCGAGGAATTTTCCAGCTTCCACCCTAAAAGTGCATTTTTCCAGGTTGAGCCGCATGTTGTATTTGTGCAATCGTCTAAATATATTTTCATGAATTGAGACATGATCCTCCGCAGTAAGGCTTTTGGCGATCATGTCATCCATATATACTTCCATGTGTTGTCTAATCTGGTCTTCAAATACACTATTCATCATTCTTTGATAGTTGGCCCCTACATTCTTCAGCCCAACCGGCATGACAATGTAGTAGTAACCTACCTTTGGTGTGATGAAGGCAGATTTATCTTGATCTGGTGGGTACATGAGGATTTGATTGTAACCAGAATAGACATCCATGAACGATAGATACTGGTAACTAGAGGAGTTTTCTACCATATGATCAATGTTTGGAAGAGGATATGGATCCTTAGGACACACCATGTTAAAGTTCGTGTAGTCGACACACATCCGCCACTTCCCGGATGGTTTTTTCACCAGCACCTCATTTTTCAACCAAGTGGTGTAAGTAATTTCTCGAATGAAGCCAGCCTCAAGGAGTTTAGAGACCTTGTGGGTAACCTCTACTATTCTCTCAGCACCCATTTTTCTTATTTTTTGCACGACCAACTTGGCTCTAGGGTGAATGGTTAACCAGTGACAAATGATTGAAGGGTCAATCCCTAGAATTTTGGCAGCTGACCTAGCAAAGAGGTCCTTGTTGGCATTTAAACATTTGACCAGCCTAGACCTTTGAGCTTCTAAGAGGGTGTTACTAATGTATACCAAATTGTCTTTCTTTAGGCCGAGTTGTAGGGAAGTTTTTTCTCCTTCTGGTTGTGGCCGAAATTCCCCTTCATATGCTTTACCATCTAATTCAACTAAGTGAAAACCCCTTTGCCATCAAATTCAGCTCCTAGCACTACGTTGATCCCCTTTGACCATGCACATCCAAAAATCGAAGGATATAAATTTCCTACACAGGTGTGGTGTAGATACTACTACTTCGAGTCGATTCAACATTGGCCGGCCAAGAATGGCATTATAGGCAGATTTGCAATCAATGACCAAGAACTTAGCCTAAATTGTTTGTGTCAAAGTTTGCTCTCCAATCGTCAACCAAATGTCTACGTACCCACAAGGGTAATACCTTGACCAATGAAGCCTATCAACTAGCCATTGTATGGTAATAGGTCTCAATCATTCAGCTCCATTTTTTCAAACAGATCTTGGAACAAGATGTCTTCTGAATTGCACTAGTCAACGAAGAGTCTTTCGACTTTCTTGTTGTTCAGTTTCGCTATAATGATTAGAGGATCTTCATGGCCTACGAAGACACCTTCATAATCACGGTCATCAAACAATAAGGGGGATGCAACTCTATTTTCAACTTGCTAGTGGGTATTTCTCGTACTACTGTGCATTATTTCCCTGACATACCATTTTTGGGCCGCTCTTGAAGCGCCTCCTGCCGCAAAACCGCCAGAAATGATGTTAATATCAATTGGGCTCCTGTATCGCCAGTTACTAGATTTGTACGTGTCTACCCGTTCCCAGTTCGGAGAACGTTCCCAATGATTAGATAGAGGGGGGCTGGGTCGACGCGACGGTGGTGACCGCCCTTGCTAGGTTACCCTGGCGATGAAATTTTGTAAATGGCCAGCATGTATCAGGTCCTCTATTGTGTCGCGAAACTGGATATAGTCCTCTATTATGTGCCCAAATATACTATGAAAGCCATAGTACTTAGACCGATCTTGGGTCCACAATTTCTTGCTTAGATTGGGCTTGGGGAGTTGGACGAGATGGGTGGCCATGACTTCCTGCAAAACTTCTAGAACAACTAACGTTAAGGGGAGTCTAGGTAGTGTAGTTGGATTTTTTGGATGGTCATGGCGGGTCATCTTTGGGATGATCATGGAATTTTGGTCTTTTGGTTTCCCGTGAGGGGTGCTAATATGATGTTTGGTCAGAGGATGATCGGGTGGGATGGGTTTCTTATAGGTTAACGAATTATTGGGCTTTTGATCAGAGGTCTTCCATCGTAAGGTCAGAAAACTTGTCCAATTCTTGCCTAAAAGGGCCATCTTCCAGACATGTAACCAAGATGTTCACCATCACATTAGGACTTAAAGTGTGAACCTTCATGGCCTCGATATTGAACCCATCTAGGTAAGCACGAAGGGGTTCATATTGTCGTTTCGAAATTTCGGACAAGGTATAAGAGAACCTCGACTGTTCCTTGCTCGTCGTAAACTGGACGTTGAATTTGTCGGCCAGGGCTGTCCATTGATTGATGCTATTTGGTGGCAACTGAGTAAACCACTATAGGGCAGTGCATTTCAGAGTGAGGGGAAAAACTCGGCACATGACAGGGTCGGTTACCCGATGATAGAGCATAGTCGCCTCGAAGGCGTCCAGGTGGTCTTGCAGGTCGAATGTCACATCATATTGATCAATGTTGCTTGGGAAGGTCAAGTATTTAGGTAAGGGTGAGGACATAATTGTCTCGGTGAAGGGATGATTGGCCCCCGAGGAATTATAGTCGGACGAATGCTTTATGTGTGTAGTTTTTGTATGTATGGGGGATGTGAGTATAGGTCGAGATTCTTTAGCGGAATCGGTGTAGTCCTCATCAACAACTGGCCGAGAGGGTTTGTTGGTTGATTCGGGTTTTTGTTGACAGAGTTCAAATAGTAGCTGAGCTTGTTGTTGGATGATTTGGCCTTGAGTTTGGATCATTTGAAGGAGTTGTTGGATAGTGGGTGATTTAGGGACAGGGTTTGGAGGGTGGCTTTGGCTAGCTTGTTGGGATGATTTTATTTGTGCTTGAGGATCGATGGATGAAGTATGGTGATTGGGAGGCATGTTTGTGGTAACTGGTTCTAGTTGACTAAGGGGTTGTGCTTGATTTCAGGTGGTCACCATGGTGTAGGTAAGCCACAGACGATGCCAATGTTCTTTAGTGTTGATCGGGTATGCCCGGAACGGGGAATCTGGTTGAGTATCTTGCTTTAGGAGGCTGACTGGAATGAGGCTTGGACCCGCCGATAGAGGTACCTGAAAAGGTTCTTCGACGCTCAAGTCAGTATGAGTTTAAGGAGAATTAATGGGGAATGAATAAGAGTAGATGGGAGTAAATGCTAGATTGAATGAGAGATTTAAGATGCTTATGAGTTGAGTGAATATTTATGATGTAGGAGAATATAAAAATATTTATACTTCCTATAAGGGGATAGCCTCTATTTATAGTAAATACCATGGCGACATATCATCTATCCAGTGGTTGATGGTGACTTGGTAATGTGCATTATAGGGGCATAGCAGGTCTGTCCCTGCCGCATAGTAGGTTCGTCTATGATCATGTTTGTCAGAGGGGGCAGGTTGGAGTTGCAGGCGGCATGGCAGAACCCAATTGGGAAGGCATTGAATGGTGTGTCAGGAACAGTGATATTTGACCTGAAGTGATGCAAGCCTCCAAGTTGGACTAGTCTGACTCAGGGGGACAAATTGGCCTTTTCAATGGGTGTGGCAGAGCCCAATTGGGAAATGCATTTAATGAGGTGTCAGTGACATTTATAAGTCTTATGCAAGGATGACGTAAGAGTCTAGTCCATACCTATTTGCGCTTGGTGTGGTCGGGAGAGCCCCATCCTGGTTGGGTGAAGTACCCGATTTGACCAGGATGGAACAATTACGAAAGGTTATTGCTAATATAAGGTACAACAAAAACAATTAGTTCAAACATAGTAATTACTATGAAACATAACATTACTAAATGCAAATGACAATGTCAAACTCCATAATCTCAATACTTCCAGTACCAAGTTGTTAACATCAACTTTACTAAAACCAAACTTTAAGACATATATAAGTGAGGATCCTCTCCACTAATGGAGAGGTAAGTGAGCATTTTTGCACTTATATAGGGGTAAAATTGTCATATTCTTATATTTTAAGGATAAAAATGTCAAATCATATCATATTTTTTTCTTGTTTTGGATGTACTTGCCTCTCCAATAATGGAGAGGACTCGACATGTATATAGTTCTACTAGTCATACTTTCAATCATTTAATTCATAAAACATAAAATCATCTTTTAACAAATTCTAATAAGCTATTAATTCCTTTTGACTATAACTTTGTTTTATCAGATGTCAATATTAGTTACTCTACAAAGTTCGATGAGGTATATCGGTACAAAATTCAATTCACGATAGTATACCTGAATCTTTTAAAGACATAATTACACTATATATACTTGAAACATCTTTAAGCAATTCTAAAGCATAGCTAAATTGTTAATTATTCAAACACTTTTCTACCATTAGACTTCTCAAAACTTCAAGCATTCGGGAATGAAGTACTTTCTACTTACATGAGAGTTGACATAATTTCCTTTTTTTTTACAACTTTCGTGTCAAATCTAGTCCCAAATTTTGTCCTACCCTTCTCCCCTTTGACAGACACTCTTTGTGTCCTCTCCATTTTCTTTGTTGGCTGAGAATTCCCCACAGCTCTATAATTATCATTAAAATTGAGATCATCGTCATAATCAACATTAGATTCCATATATAGAGAAGTGTTTTTGCCAGCACATTCAATAGGTACACCCATAGCTGGTGTCCATGCACCTTCACTTGTTGCCACTGATCTCCAAATATTAAATTCCAATCCTGTAAATTGGAACATCTTCAAGGTTGAACTAACCCACAATGAACATAAAAATAAGAATAGGACAATCCTAATTATTCCAAATCACATTCAGAGGGTTAAAAAATTAACTTCAGCTAATAATACTTTATCTTTGCATCGTACCATGTTAAATCCGCTACAATTGTTCTGGTTTTCCGGTTCCATCGCTCCTGTTACTTCATTTACCAATTGGGTCCAAACACTCCAAATAATTTTCGTAATACCTATCCTATTCTTTATTTATTTTTTTGGTATAATCTTGATTCGTAATTTATGGAATTCAACCATATTTCTTCCTATGGCTTACTTCCATAGTTAACTTCTGGTTTACCTAGCTTATGATTTTGAGCCATACAACAATCTATTAAGGTTTTGATATTACCTAATCCTAAATTTCTATATTTGTAATTGGAAAACTTTCAAGTAATGTCTAAATAGTCTAATGTACTTTAACCAGGAGTTTTGATGAACAATTCACATTTAAGATTTAATTTACCTTAAATAATTGATAACCTGTCTACTTATGAGCAGTATAATTTAAATAAAGACAGATTCAATATTATCATCAAGAATTACATATCTAAAAACTCAAAGATCTAACTAGAATTTCTAAGAATCGACTGAACAACACACAGAGTAAAACTTCAACATATAAATCAATATGTATGTTGATATTCTCAACTCGTCTATGAAAGCGGATAAGAGCCTTGCTAAATCCCAACATATTTACTTCTTGTACTCCTCGTTAATGACATTGAGAAGGCCTAGTTCCTTGCTTTTTGGTTCTAGAAAAAGAAGCTATGAAATTGAAGTTCTAAGTTCTAGGGTTCTCAAAGAGTGAATTTGGAGTTTTGTCATTTTGGACACAATAAGTGAAATTTATGGTTGGAAACGAACTAGGGGTGAAAATGTAAGTGTTTTTTGCCATAAATTTCACTAAAAACGGTGAACACGTGAAAGATCTAGAGTAGTGGGAGTGTTGAGACTCGTGGGGAAGAAGAAAGAAGGCGGAAATTCAATTGAAAATGTAGCTTTCCCTTATATAGGCAAGAATGGGTAATCAGTTACTCTGCCATAATATTTGGTTACTCCTTCATGAATTACCCAAATTTTCTAGAACTGAATCAGGTAATCAATTAATCTATTGAGTAATCGGTTACCCAACCTTTCTATGCCCTTCAATAATCGTCTACTCAATATAATAATCCATTACTTGCCCTAGTTTGAGGTTTTTGATGTTCCCTAATACTGGTAACAGGTTATACCACGTACAGTAATTAGTAACACCTAATTGCTTTTGAAAAAAATCATAAAAACACTAAATCAATCAATCAATTAAAGATATGTATCATGTAATAAAGCGTACTTATAAACATATAAGCACATAGCGATGCTTTGTAAATATATCATCTAATATGTCTAATTATCTACTTCATCTAATATGCCTAATTACCTTATAAACTTGTGAAATGGTTCTCTAGCCAAGGGTTTTGTAAATATATCTGCTAATTGATCATGAGTATTCACAAACTCTAATTGTACATCATTTTTAAGCACAAGGTCCCTTAGACCACAATCACATAATTGTTATCTAAGCCACAAGACTTGTGCACTACAACTATCGGTTGCAAAATAGTAGGCCTCAATAGTGCTTAATTCAACACAAGCTTGCTTTTAACATGACCAAGAGACTAGAACATTTTCTAGTATGTGAAAAGTTTGACTAGTACTCTTCCCTTGGGATACCATAGGCCTACATCTATTGTTACCTACCAAATCACATACACTTCCCTTGGGATACCATAGGCCTACATCTATTGTTGCCTTAAGATATTTCATATCTCTTTTAACAATTACTAGATATGATTTCTTAGGGTTTGATTGATATTTAGCACATAAATAAATACTAAACATAATACTAGGTCTATTTTAAGTAAGATTTAGTAGAAATATGATCATACCTCGATACTTGGTTGTATTAATAGGTTTTCCACCCTCGTTAATGTCATCATATGTATTTTAACCCATGAGAGTAGTTGTTGCTTTGTATTCATCCATTTCAAACATTTTCAACAGATCCTTGCAATATTTGAATTGATTCAAAAATATGTTATCCTTAGTTTGCTTAATTTCAACTCGTAATTTAACTTTCTCAACGTGGACATCTCAAACACTCCTTGCATCATATTAGCCAATTCACTACACAAAGACTCACTAGTAGGATCGAAAATTATATCACCAACAAATATTTATTCAAGTAAAGTATGATGGTCAATTCTCTTAATAAATATTATAGTGTCGACCTTACCTTTATCAAAAACTTTTTGACAAAGAACATTGTTTAACCTATCATACCAAGCTCTAGGAGCTTGCTTTTAACCATAAAATACTTTCTATAGTTTATATACATGATATGGATGTTTGTAATCCTCAAAATCTAGAGGTTGTTCAACATATACCTCTTTATATATATCTATTCAGAAAGGTACTCTTACATCCATTTGTTACAATTGCAGATTTAATGAAAATGAATATGCTAAAAGAAGTCTTATAGCCACAAGAGCGAATGTTTCATCAAATTTTCAAATGCAAGCATGCAAGAACGTGATTTTTGATGAAGGAAAAGCTTAAAACTTAAAGACAAGGACCTATTTAGCTTTACTTTTTTCATCCTTATCAAGATAACTAGAAGTTACCTTATATTGAATCTTCTTTGGCATTTCTTAAAGTTCTTCATTCTTGTCTTTCTCTTCTTGTATAGCATAACAATCTTTGTTTAGAATGTGCATCCTCAAGAGCACTTGTATATATTTCAAATACCTTTCCTCTCCTCCTTTGGAGATGGCTCATCAAATATAAAAAATTGCATAGACTTTTCAAAAGGTCATTGGTCTTGACATAAAGTAAACTTGTTGTACTTTATCATGATTAGAACTTCCTAAAAAATATTTTTTTCATTCACTTTTGAAGCAATCATGCTTAGAAGATCTTACAATTATTTTAAAATGAAGCATTTTCATTCATAAGCATGTAAATAAGCAATATATGGTTTTTGGCCTTAAAAACATTCTTAGAGGGTTTTCTCAAAAATTGGTATCATTAGGATTTTATGAATAATATTATCTATATCACTTAAAAGATGATATAACACTTAGAGTTAGAAGATATACCTTATTACCTTTATAGCACAATTCTTTTTAACTTCAAGCATTTGACTTTGACAATTTTCTCCATAAGTGACATTGTCTTTTCCCTAAGTGATAGGTCAATAAAACTTGATCTTACCATCAATTATGTGCCTAGAACATTTGTTGTCCATGTACAATTTGATGTTCATATGTGCTTAGGCACACCTACAAAACAAGTTTACTTGCATGTTTTGGATACCCAAATGATATGGGTTCTCTTAATGTTAGTTACCTTGGGATTTTTCCCTTAGCAATCCACATATATTGTCTATTTGGCACATCATGCATTCTAATATTACATGAACACAAAGTATGACCATGTATTCCACAATAAAAACAAGTAGGGGACTTATGATATGAAATTTTCGAAACATCTACCCATTTCTTGTAAGATTTGTTCTTTGCATGCATATATCCTAAATTGGACCTATTTCTAACATTTTTACATGTAGCAAGTAAGTTTTTTAACTTTGATTACTTGTAGTGAAATTTGCAACTTTTTCTTTTAAAACTTTATTGTCTTTTTCCAAGAAAGTGCAATTTTCACAAGTAGGCGTCACATTTAACTTAGTAGAACAAGCACATGAAGAGTTAGCATAGATAAGATCCAAGGTTTCATTTTCAAGTTTAAGCTCATCAATAAAAAAATTCAATTCACAAATTTTCTTTTCATGTTCCAAAATCAACCTTTTTCCTATTCGCATACATTTTCACTAACTTTTAAGTTCTTCATGCATTTCAACATAAGCACCATAAAACATATCATATGTGGGGGAATCATCGAAATTAGAACTAGAATCAGAAGAACTTACCTCACTTGATTCATCTTGCTCACTTATTCGGCAATAATTCAGATTTTGAGCCACAAGGCATAGCTTGGTCGATTTTTTATTTTCTGGGGTGCTTGTTGATGTGTCCTCTTCAGGTGCATCCCAAATAATGTATACCTTCTTAGCTTTAACATCTCGAGAGTCTTTCTTATCATGCTCAATCTTCTTGAGATAAGTAAGACATGTGTACCTCATGTGACCTACTTTCCCACACTTATAACAAGTCATTTTGTCTTTGAGATACTTGTCCTTGTTGATTGAGTCTTTTGCATCTTCTTTCTTAAACTTTCTAAATCCCCCTTCTTTCTTAAGAACATTTTGAATTTGTTAACAAGGACGGATATAGTTTTGTCGAAACCGGACTCATCATCTTCAAATTTATCTTCTTGATTTCTTGAATGTGAATTTATTGTTTCAAAATAGAATTCTTTTATATTCTTGTTTGTTCTTCATGGAGTATCACGCGCTCTAGATCCATCACATATTCTTGAAGCTTTCCGAAAATTGTTGCGAGTGACATAGAATCAAAGTCTTTTCACTCTATTATAGTCATCACCTTTGGCTGCCATGTCCTATCAAGACATCTTAAAACTTTGTAAGTCAATTCATTATTAGTAAACATTTTATCTAATGCAACAAGATGGTTAACAATGTGAGTAAATCACTTTTATATATCACTAATAGATTCATGTGGAAACATGTGAAATAACTCATACTCATGTATTAATGCATTTAATCTAGCCCGCGTGACCTCACTAGTGCCTTCATTGGTTACTTGTAAAGTATCCCACATTTGTTTGACACACTTGCATTGTGAAACCCTAAAGAACTCATCATATGAAAGTGTAGAAGTAATGATATTTTTATCTTTCAAATCATGTTCCACTTTTATCTTTTCCTCAATGGTCAATAGACGTTTTGGCTATACTTTCGTTTCACCTTCCACCAATTATAGTGGAACAAAAAGACCATTTTGTACAACATCCCAAATATTCATATTAATAGCCTCAATAAAGATCATCATTCTGACTTTCCAGTAAGCATAGCCCTCTCCACTAAAGACATCAGGACGATTTGTGGAGGATCCTTCACCACCCAAAGGATTTGTCGAGCCCATAATGTATATTCCTAGGATCACACGAATTAGCTATTAAGCTAGTATATTTAAACTAACTCTGATGCCACTTATTGGCACACAAGGGCTCTGAACTTCACCTAGAGGGGGTGAACATGGGGTCCGGTACACGATTACCGTTATTCGATTAACAAAGAAATTTTAAAACATTTATCACTATTTAATCCATTAACTAATGGTTTAATCGGTTAATTGTTTCTGCATAATATGGATTAACTCATGAACTTAATCAATTAACTAGCTTTGTTTCTTGAAAACTTGTTTTCGTTAAACACCAAGATATCAAAATTTGACTAAACTTGTGATGTGAACCAGATAAGGGCAACCATTGATTCAAGGTCATGCAAGACCTAGGAGGCCCTAGGACTAGGGCAAGGACCAAAACCTCATAAGTCAAGCTTGCAAAGGATACCATTCACCTCGGGGAACCACCTGGAGACCATGATCATAGAGGGCATTTGTGACTTTAATTTTATGTTGTTTTAATTTTTGTAATAAAGTGGGATTAGTTTCTCATGGGTAGTTTAGGTTTATTTCCTTTTAGTACTTTCACTATTATTCCCAAATAAATCATGTAAATTGGGTTTTGGGGATTAGTCATGTAAACTCATGTAATAGGGCACTTAAAGGGCCAAGCGGAGTGACCAAGCACACTAGGCGTGTGGAGCCTTCACTAGGTGTGTGGTCTAGTCCCGTGTTGGGGCACTAGGCGTGGTGGAACTTGAGCTAGGTATGTGGCCTAGTCCCATGTTAGGGCACTAAGTGTGGTGGAATTTGAGTTAGGCGTGTCCTAGCATCTTGCAACATAAGAGATCTCCACACCAAGACATGGTCGCGGGTTACTTTGAAGTTGTTGCAACCATGTGAGAGTTCTATGCTCATTTAAACTCAAATTCAAATAGTCAACCAAGTGATCAAATTGTTCCATTCCTTAAGGAGAATATTGAGCCAACCGCATGAAAATCTCAACCAAATCAAGCTTGTTGGCACATGGAGAAGATTAAGGAATTTGAATTCAAAATCACATGTTAGGCATGCAAGAGGGATTCAAGGCAAAAAATAGCCACAAGTCAAATCCAAGCTCAAGCTGTTACAAGTTGGCCGTGTGATCTTATCTTCTATTAAGGAGTATGAGTTCAAATTCAAATGTGCAATAACCTTACTCAAATTCAAAGTTCAAAAGATAATGCATAGTCATATGGTTTTATCTCCTATCAAGGAGTAGGAAATCAAATTCAAATATACAACAACCATATCAAGCCATATGAGAATATCTTGAACATTGAAGATTGGATGATAGGTGTGTAAACTAGAGGCTAGCCGTGTGGATTATGGAGTATTCAAGTTGAATTCAAAATTAAAACACGATGGTGGTCAAATCTTTTTGGCCATGTGACTCTTTCAAGTTTCAAGCAAGTCGTCTGTCCTATTTAAATTCAAGTGCCAACCAAGTTCAATTTTAAAGCAAGTCGTGGGAATATGTGAATCTAGTCGTAAGATTTAGTTATTACATGTTGACTTAGTTTCTTTTATGAATTTTGTTGGCTTATTTCGTGAAAGCCACCTAGGCTAGCCACCCACTATTTGTATTAAATTTTGATTAATGAGTAAACAAGTTTGAAGTTAAGATAATTTTGGAATTTAATTTCCTAGAGTTGAGTCATGGCTCCTTGCCTAAGTACTTATCAAGAATTATTTCTTGTGGCGTTCATAGACTTATCATCATCTTTGGTGTGGCGTCTTCCCCTAGTTCTCATCAAGAATCCTTTCTTAGGGCGAACATTCTAGGCTTATCAAACAACTTGGCTTGTGGCTCCTTGCATCATTTCATACCTTAACCATTTCCCTTAGCCAAACACAAAAATGTGGCCATCATATTCAAAGCCTAAACACAAAACTGTGACCATCATATACAAAGCCTAAACACAAAACCTAAAATAGTGCCATTCCATACACTTAACCCAAACTCTTAAAACCATGCACCAAAAACATGGACTTTAACATACAAGTTATATTCTATGAGTCAATTTGAGTTTCAAGAAAGAACAGTCTTATAAAAAAGCCAACCACCCTTAGAGGTTCGCATAAACTTATAAGCATTCTAACAGATGATAACATGCAGTTAATGACATAGAACAAATTATGCAATTAACACATAATGATATGAATGTGAAGTTAAGTAAATCAAACAATGCGAAAATGTAACGAGTTAAGTGATAAAGATAATGAGAAGATGGGTTTTATCCTGGTTCGTTGGCTTGTCCACATGCTAACTACATCCAGGCCTTCCCTTTTGATCTTGGGAGATTTTCTTCACTACGGAAATCAGTTTTACAAACACAATTCCAACAAGACAATCTTGGACTTCAAGCTTCTAATGGCTTTCCTTCACCCACTTCTAATGGCTCCTCTCTTCTAATGGATTACCCAACCACTTCTAACTTTTCCTACCAACACTCTTGTACATAGAACCTAGCTTCTAATGACACCTACCCACTTCTAACCAGGATTTTCCAAACCTTTTCTATTCTAATTGGTGATACCACACACCAAAGAGAAATGTTGATACCAAAGTCTAAAATGTATACAAAATAGTGATTGTACAGGAATGTGTTGAACATACACCCTTCCAGAATTTAAGAACCTCTCTACAAGTCTCACACAATCAGAGTATAAAATGTGAGATTCAAGGTTTCTTTGTAAAATATTTCACAATGTAAATCTTGAAAAACTTCTCTAAAGATTCTTGAAGTTTTCTCTTATCTCTCTTTCCTCTCTTTTTCAGAAATACTTAGGAAAATCTATCTTTTGATATGAAAGTGTATGAACTATCTGATTTTTTAAAATTGAGCTATGATTCTATGAATCTCTGAATGATTCAAATGGGAAATGTTGTTTTAAAATACACTTCTCTTTTCTGGTATATTTAATCGATTAATAGTCTCTTTAATGATTAATGATTCTTTAAAAATCAAGATTCCAGAAACTGTAACTACCATTAATCGATTAACCCTTAACTTAATTGATTAAAAGGTTCGCATTTTTGCATAGCTTAATTGATTAACTAAAACCTTAATCGATTAAGGATTTTCAGAAAAAAGCTTTTTTAATATGATATGGACCTCCTACATGATTTTTAAAAGTATGATGCATGACTTTGAATGATGTATGATTTAAAACTTTGTTTAATACATCAAATTTATATGATCATGTATTTATGCATTTACATATAAATCATGTATGTAGGCATGTAAGTCTCATTTTAGTTATGATCAATTTTAGGTTGTGAGACTTCCATTAAGGTTCACCTAGCATAGAATCTACCCAATCATACATCTGAAGACCTAAGATAATATAAAAACACACTTAGCCTTCTAAACCTTCTTGAATGCTTGAACTTGAGTGAACTTGAACCTTGACTTTGGTGTTTGTTGATTTGTCCATGTCTTCAAGATTGTCTTTAAACTTATCTTCAACCTTTGTCTTCATCAATATCCATACGATGCATTCTTACATATACAATCTTCTCATATGATGCATTATAGCCTTTACAGTTTTTTGTTTCTTTTCAAGTTCTCTATTTTGCTCTAATTGTCTTGGTTCCAATTCATATTCCTACAATTTGCCAAATAATGCAGCCAAAGACATTTTTGATAGACTTTTCTTATTATAAATTGTTGTTACTTTTTGTTGCCATGTTCTTGTTAGGGATATGAGAACCTCCGGGTTTAAATCACTATTTGATAGCACTTTTTGAAGGGAACCCCAATGGTTTGTTAAGTGTGTTAATCTATTTTGAAAATCTTGGATTTTCTCTCTTGTTTTCATCCTAAATATTTCATATTTTTGGGAAATAGTATTTAGTCTAGACCTTTTAACTTCTTATGTTCTCTTATGAGTTCTTCTAGGTTGTCCCATATTTCTTTGGCAAATTTATAATTTGACACTCTCTAAAACTCATTAATTCCTAATGCATAGGATGATATGTTTTTGGCATTAATGTCATTTTGAACTCTTTTTTTATCGTCATCATTCAAGACTCCTTTTGTCTTATGTTATTTAGCCCCATCAACCACTATCTTGGGGAAAATGAATCTGCTTCTATTGCATTGCAGATATCTAAGTACTCTAATTATATGAAGATTCTCATTCTAATTTTTCAAACATCATAGCTCTTTCCGAGGTTTGTTAATGTTAGGGCCTTCATCTAGAAAGCGGTTGGAGGAAGCCATCCGTGTGATTTTTTTAACTAAGATCTATGAACAAATTACCCAAACTTTCTCTAGTGCCCATTGTAAACACTAGATAGCAACCTAAGAGGGGTGAATTAGGTTTGCAAAAATATTTTCTTTTTAAAATTTATAATCGGAATTTTTAATGGAAGAAAATAATTAAGGAACAAATGTTGTAGAAATATAAAGGAGATAAGGTTAGAGAGATTCACACAGAGATGTATATTGGTCCACCTTATTCAGCTAAAGGCTTCATCCAGTCCTTTTTTCTTATTCAAGGGATTTCCACTATTTAATTGATTTTTCACAAGCCACACACCAAGACTCTCATCTGAAATACTCAATTTCTCTGAAGAAACCATACCACTTTCTTATTATACAACCACTCACCAAAACCTATTTCGATCTTTGATTTTATGGAGTAGAATACTATTTTGAATGGCTTATGATCACTACACCCAATTAATTGACGTTTGAAACATTTTGAAGATCATTTTAACTCAATATCACAAATAGCTCTTTGTTTTTCAGAAAGTACGAATGTGCAAAATTTTCCTTAAGACCTTTTCCTGAAAAACATGGAAAGATTTAGAATTGAATGTTGTTTGTAAAAGTGTTATAAAAATGTTTTATGATTTCAAAAGTTTAGGATGCAATTTATAGATTTTAGGATAGCTCAATTTCCATTCAAGGAGGTACAAAATGTTTGGTAACATACTGGTTTTTTTGGGTATGTAGAGTTGAGTTCCAAGTTCAAAACAACATTTCCAACACACTTTAATCAGTTACTAGACCTTACTTTCAATTGAGTAATCAATTACCCACCTTAGTAATTAGTTACTAGCCTTTTCCCCAATTAGGTAACCTATTATTGTGTTTCATGTAACCTATTACCTTATTTCAAGTAACATATTACTTGGTTTTCTAAAAACTTGCTTTTAGAAACCTTGTTACTATTTTTCATCATTTCAAACCTTTGATTTTTTTTTATCATGAGCTTTATGTGTTATAAAAACTAAAAGGAACTATAAAGATAAGACCCTAAATTAGAAAGCAATAAAGTCTTATCTATTAACTTGTGCTTTTCAATCCATAAGGTCTTCAACATTTTTCTTCTTTATTGATTTTTGTGTCTTCATCAAAGTCTAGTCAATGACAAGGACATGATCTTATTCACATTGATATGATCTAATACCAAATGATGTCACCTTAACCTTTTGGGCTTCCCTCTCATGCTTGAGAGTAGGCTTGAGAGTTGGCTTGAGTAGATCCAGGTTTGGGGGACGAACAATTGGAGTTGAGGTAGTATGGGTTAATCATGTTTGGTCATGAACAAGTGGAGCAGAAGTAGATGGAGTGAGAGTTGAGTGACTTGGAGTTTCAACCTCTGACTTGGCGAGTTGGGTCGTAACTACTCGAAGTCTGTTGGTTGGGATGCAACTTGAGCATTCGTCAGCCAAGATGATCTATCCCCTCAAAGTTGCTTGGACGACCCACCCCTCATAGAAGCATCCCAAGTACTTTCTGAATGACATTTTAATTGAAAATTCAAGGAAAGGAAAGGTCAATCAATAGTCAGAAAATATGCATATATATGCCAAAAAAGAAATACAAACGTTCATTTGATCTACGACTAGCTTGAACACAGTGTCACCACGAACAAGGGATCCTCATAGCTATACTACTTATAGATTCTAAAATGATGGCCTTAATTCAAGTACAAGGGGAACCTGGCCAAGCCATACGATAGAAATACCCTCGACACTGCTTTAGGATTCAACTCCACCTTGAAGAATTTGGTCTTCCTAGATTTGAAGGACCCTTCAAAGAGAGTAAAGAGTGTTCTCCCATTTTTCAGTTGGACGCAGGTCCATCCATTCCTCTTGGATCTTTATTCATCCTTATTGGTGTTGTGGAAGACCTTGAACATCCAGATGTAAAGGTAGGACGTGTAGGGTACTGACCTCACTAGATATAAAATTTCGAATTCATGGATTAATTTCAAATGGCATGAATGTAGGTGGGTGAGGATCCATATCTTCCACTCGTTGATAGAAAGGCACAATCCGACATGGTAGAAGTAAGTCTCATACATAAATAAGTAGTGATAGTCCTCCTCGAAGCTGAAATATGAGCACACATGTTCATTTTTCCTAGAGTCAAAATAGGGTAATCATACTTCTCCACCGTGTCTCTGTCAACAGAGCTCGTGGATTAGTTCCCTTTTGATAAAAAATACATTGTCCTTGACCTCTAGATCTTCCCGATGATAAACATCTTTGTCTCCACCATATTCGATAGGAGGCATAAAGTGCTCATTCTTAGATTCATAGTTCTATGGCATATAGTACCTACCATAAGAAGAATCAAAGGACATCAAAGATCTCAGGCTCAAGATCCACTCATAACGAGTGGAATTCCAGCAAGCAAGGGAGTTAAATATCTTACTTGCCTGACGTGCATGTTCAGGATCAAAATTGATAAGAGTCACAAGGAACTCCTTGGATTAACTGCTCATTGACCTATACAACCTGTGAGAGGAGGAGTCGAGAGTTCCACCATTAGAGCCAGGGACAAACAACACAACCCTTGCTCACTATTGTCAAGGGGACCATATTGAATGGAATGAGGAGGGGTTGAGAGGATCCCCTCAAAGCTATCACCACTATAACCTTCCTACAAGGACTTTATCCTGGCCATCTCATAGAAAGGGAAAGACAAAATAGAAGGAGAAAATTATTTATCTATAGGAGGTTTATGGTGGTGAAGACGGTGGAAGCATAGAAACAAGTCATCACATCAAAAAAAAATTGAAGGAAAATGAAGGTAGAGAATAAGTGAAAGGTAAAGAATGATCCTCGATTTATATGGTCGAATAAGAGAGAAGATGTGTCCAAAATGACCCATCAATTCAAAAAATGACCCACTAGTGCATCATAACCAGTCAACTACTATTAATTTTGAATTTAATGGTGGACACAGAAATCAAAGCGACAACATTGAATGGCGTTTGAAATATATCAGTATGCATAGACCATACAAAAAATGAAGCATTGCCATTACTCCTTGACCAACCATGTGTCGTGCACCGTATCAACAATAACGACAACCATCCATGTGGCACATGTCAACATATTTCATGAAAGATGAAAATCCACCACTCAAGTCAACAGTGTTGGTTGGATATTTAACACCCCCCCCCCCATTTCTCAACAACTAAAAGAGTGAATCAATTCTATACGGGCTTACGATATGCCCGAGTAACATGACCACCAGGATGACAAGTCATCCTAACGGTTTATCCAGATTCAGATAACGTAACTAAAATAATATCTCAAGTCTGTTGTATGCCCACCACGACCATGCCACCAAACTAGGGGAAGCTATTCCATCCTAATGTCAAGAATGATTAACATTGGTCGACAACTTGGAATAAGGCGAATTACCAGGAAAGTAATATTTGGCCTATATGAATGTCTAGCTAGAGGAAAGGGTAACAACGATAAGATATGGTCAAGTCAACACCTATTATGCCGAAAAACTTTCTACTATGAAAGGCAAGGTCATTCCGCCTTAGCAATACATATTCACTTTTCCCACATGACATAATTAGCCCAAATCTATAGCCTTCTCAATTTGATAGGCTTCAAAAGGACAAGGCAACAATGTCCATAATTATGACAAACCTTCCCTTGTAGTACAAACCACTATATGCATGATGCATCAAGTGCAATTATGATACTTTTGATTTTGGAATTTATAAGTATGCATATATGAACTTATGCATATAAGTGCGTATAATGCATCTTATTTTTTAATTTTCCTTTTAAATACATATGAAGATGCATGAATTGAATTTTTTGAATAATTTATGGTAATGTATGAAATGCATGGTAGTTTATTGCAAGAAATACAATGTTTGATTGTTTTATTTTTATTTTTTATGAATGCACAATTGCATGGATAAGTAGATGAATGTGTGAATGATGTTTTTAGGTAGATGAATGTATGAACGATATATTCTTGCTTTACTTTTTCGATTGATTTAACATATAAATGGATGAATGTTTGAATGATGTAATTTTATTGTTTTTGGTATGAATGGATGTATGAAGGGTATGCATTAACATTATGCTTAATGATGTAATGCATTTTTTATGCCCCTAGGGTGAGGTAGACTCTATTTCAAGGTAATATAATCTTGTTTACAATATAGTAAAATTACATGGTAGCAACTATTATACGGTTCAGGCCAGCTCATAATTAAACTATAAAAGTCCAAGCTTATAAAGATGACGGAAAACTTATTCCTAGGGTGTTGAGTCCATCGAAGAGTATGAAAATTATTCCTAGGGCGTTGAGCTCATCCAAGAGTATGAAAATTATCCCTAGGGTTTTGAGCCCCTCAAATGGAATGATATGATTTAGTCGTCATTGTGGCACAAGGACATCAAAGTGCAATGACATCCTCACAACATTAGGCATGTACACTTTTCTAGGGACAAAAGTCCCAATTTAAAAATGGACAGAGATAAATAAATTAGTTTACACTTCCTATGTCCTAAATAGGGTATACTTATAAGGTTTTGGAGAGTCTAAATTCACAACCCTATGGCGAGTACTAGGTTTTATTTAAAGTGGACTCAATAAAAGCTCTAGACTTCTAGGTCATCAGCCTACATCCAATTTGGAAAGAAAGGAAACCCAAATATCATAGTGATGCAATAGCCAAAGAGACCAAGCTTGACTATGATGGCCTTGAAGGCATGAGTGGCCCAATGACAAGGGCACAAGCAAAAATGACACAAAATGTCTTTGGATAACTCATAGGGTTAGTCCATGGTGATAAGCCAAAGTTAGTCCAAGGGGGTGCCAATAGGCTCAATTGCATCATGGTCCATGGTTCTGACCGAGCCAAGGATGGACTAGGCCATGAGCATGAGACAGGCCAAGGACGACCAATGTGCCATTTCTGACCGTGGCACGACGCCACGTGCATCAGGCACCAAGCTTGACCGAGGCACATGCCTATGCGCATCAGGCGCATCTAACTAAGGAGAGGAGGTTGGCGCATCAAGTGTTAGGCCAATCTGGCCTGGCCAGGACTTCTAACCGAGTCGCCTACGCTTGGCGTGCCAAGTGTTGCGTTGGGTGTGGCCTGACAAAGTCAGGCCTATCCAACACTTTAGTGTGGGTCATTTTTAATGTCAATAATAATTGTGTGGTCCAAGTTTGGACAAACACTTAGGATATATTATTTTATAGTTTATTTAATAAATCTGCCGATAAATAATGTGTATTTTTTAAAATGGCTCATTGAGACTTAAACAAGCCTAAAAGTGTAATCGACACTTTAATGTTTGGAACAACTCTTATTTTTCTTGAACCAACGGCACTCTCACTATGTTTCTTATTATTTGGCAGGTAAATAAAGTATTCTGGAACTTTTGGAGGGATAATGCTCGAGGGGAACTCAATCAAGACCATTGGTGCCTTAAATAAGTCATTAAAGATAGCTTTACACCATGTTTGGATTGTTGGTGCATATTCCAGCTAAGCATAATTCACCAAACAACATCCTAAGTCATTTTCAGAGTTGTTGGAGAAGACTTGCTCGTTGGAAACTTAAAGTGCACGTCGGAGCCTTAATGTGCTCATTAGTGGAGGATTAACTCCACATTCTAGCCTTTGGGGCTTGGCTTGCTGAATATAAAACCACCCAACGACATCCTAGGCTATTTTTCCCACAAACAAACTTCATTTGGCTGAGGGAACTTCTACTCTTGAAGATGGCATCCTATGCTCATCAATTCTAGGCTATGGGACACATTTAAGTGTTGTATTAACTCTTATTTCACCATGTGCTCAAAATGGAGTTATTTCTAGCCGCAAAATAAAATTGGAAGAAGAATCTTATGCCATCAACATTCATTCTTTAACTGAGGAGCCATAACTTGGGATTTAAGACAAGAATTTCACCATGTGTTCAAGTCTTAAATCATGGCATCAACGAGGCAAAGAATCCTAGGCTATTCAACTCATCAAATCGTGGACTTACAAGCATCAACAAGAATCCTATCTCGTCTTCATTATGTTTAATAGCTTTAATTCTCTTCTTGATTGTAATAAGGCACATGTTACCTGAATTGAACATGTTTAGGAATACTTTATTAGTCAAATGGTATCCTATGTTGGATCACCATGAATTAGGATTTTAATATCTTGTCCTTTTCGTTTTGTGGGAGCCAAGTTTGGCTTGCCTATATATGTATGCTTATTCACCATGAAATAAACAAGTTAAGTTGAGTATAATTCATATTGAATTGTAGGTTATTCCTTGTGAGAGCATTGTGCATTCTCCAAACCTTATTGGCGGAACGAAGATTAATAGTTCTCATCAAGAACCAGGTTCTTGTGGCGAGCATTACCTTGGCTTATCAACACCTCAATTGTTTGGCGCCCTATCACCTCAAGTATAATTCCATCTTCTTTTATCTTTACTTAATCAATTCCACTGCTTACTCATTCATAAAAGTCTTAATCAAACCGTGAGCTTGGCCAACACCACCAAGATAGATCGTGCATAAGAACCTTCCAAAAAGGGTTGACATCAAGTGGTATCAAATCTAGTCTCTTTCTTGGTGCTTATCTTATCTTTCTTGCCTGAGAGTCTAGTCTAATTTATTTCTTCTTTACAAAGTGTCAGTCCCAAAAAAATCGTAAATCAAAAAGTGTCAAAGTCCAACAATATCAAAAGGTGTCAAAAAGTCCAAAAATCAAAAGTGTCAAAACTGATTCTACAAAAAGTTCAAAAAAAATCAAAACTGTCAAAAAGTGTCCAAAGTTCCAAAGTATTCAACAAAGTCACAACATTTTCCATCTTGAAAAGTTGAGGTGATTTTCTTTCACAATTTTCTTGGTTCCATACTTGGTTTACTTAAGGCCATGGAGGACAGAGTATTGAGTGATACACAAATTTTTTTTTACATTTTTCAGAAACAAAAAGTGAGTGATACACGTGAGTGAGTGAAAAATGTCAAACCATTTCAACCATTCCAATCATGAAAGTGATAGTTCTCCATTGTCCCCTAGGACAACAACCCTACATGCTATGATGACAACACAATTTCAAACTCTCCAAAGACAAATAGAGAAAATGAGATTGGAGTATGTATGATAGGATGATGTAAACTCTCATAGGGCAGCCGTTGATTACAAGGACAAGAGAGGTCATGAATGTCCTATAACTAGAACCAAAGCTAAATCAGGACCATCTAAGGTCACAAAAGATTCATTTGACCATGAAGATTACATGAAGGAAGGACATTTATGTCCTTAGGTATTATTTCAGATTAGTTTCAATTTATTTGCATTGTTATAAATAAATCAGAATTTATTCACATGTAGGCTTAAGAATTTAATTTTTATCTTAGGAGTTTATTTTATTTAATGCCAAGTATGTTAGTATTTAATTCATGTAATATGGGGTGAGAAATTACTTGTATTTTGGCCCAATAGTGGCTAAGTAGTATATCTTAGGATATGCATGGCTATATAGTTGGAAATCAGGACATGATCAAGTCTTACAAAGCATGGCATGGTTCAACCAATCAGTTGTGGAGACCAATGGAAGGACTAGAAACGTGAAGTGTTTCAAGTGTCTTGGCCATGGTCACATTGCCTCACCATGTCCTACAAAAAGGACAATGGTGATCACTAATGGTGTCATTGAGTCCCATTCTAAACCATCTAGTGAAAAGGAGTGTGATGAGGATGTTTTCATGCCCGATCGTGACATTTTAATGATAAGGAGGCTCTTGGGCAGCCAAGTCAAGAGGCATGAGGAGGGTCAAAGGTTCAACCTATTTTACTCAAGGTGTCTGGTCCAAGGAAAGGTGTGCACCTTGATCATTGATGGAGGCAGCTACACAAACGTGGTTAGTCAAAGGCTAGTGTCAAAACTAGACCTTGAAACTAAACCACACCCCACTCCTTACCGACTCCAATGGTTAAGTGAGGTGGGAGAGTTGATGGTGAAATAGACAAGTCATGGTATCCTTTTCCATAGGGTAGTACCATGATGAAGTTCTATGTGATGTGGCTCCTATGGAGGCTAGCCACATGTTGTTGGGGAGACCATGGCAATATGACAAGAAAACTAGCCATGATGGTTTCACCAATAAGATTACGTTTCTGCACCATGGTCAGAAGGTGGTGTTAGCCCCTCTAAGCCAAAAAAAAAGTCCATGAGAACCAAAAGAGGCTAAGGGCTAAAATTGAGGAAGAGAGAAAGGAAAGTGAAGCCAAAGCCAAGGGGTTGGTTGAACCTACATTGGAGGAAACATACTCCCCCAAGGCTGGAAATTGTTTTTCTACACTTAGCCATTCTTTGCAAGATCATGGCAAGGCTAGAAAATGAATTAAGAGTGAAGCAAATTTGAGGTCGAATTCACTCGAGGGGGGAGGGGATGATGTAAACTCTCCTAGGGCAACCTTTGATTCCAAGGGAAAGAGAGGTCATGAAGGTCCTATAACTAGGGCCAAAGCTAAATCAGGACCATCTAAGGTCACAAAAGACTCATGTGACCCTACAGATTACATGAAGGAATGACATTTATGTCCTTATGTTTTATTTCAACTTAGTTTCAATTTATTTGCATTGTTATAAATAAATCAGAATTTATTCTCATGTAGACTTAGGAATTTAATTTTAATCTTAGGAGTTTATTTTGTTTAATATCAAGTATGTTAGTATTTAATTCATGTCATATGGGGTGGGAAATTAGTTGTATTTTAGCCCGATAGTGGGTAAGTAGTATATCTTAGGCTAGGCACGGCTAGATGAGTTGGAAATCAGGACATGATCAAGTCTTACAAAGCATGGCATGGTTCAAGACAAAATGGCAAGGTTAAGACACAATTATGTCAAGGGTAAGACATGGTTTTCAAATAAGGCATGAAACAAGGAAAGAGGTGGAGCAGGACACGGTTCAAGAAATTCAACTCCAAGATGATTCCAAAACAAACACAACTATAATCAAGGGTCAAAGGTGACATGAAGATAAGGTGGCTAAATCTTTTCAAAACAAGGGAAATTATAATCTAATTTTCGTCCGACCCTTGCTTAGGAATGAAGATAACTTAGCCTTAAGTTAATAAGGCATTTTAATTCACCCTGCCGTGAAGATAAATACAAATTCAAAATCCAAATCTGCAAGACAAGGCAAGATGAATCCTCTTGAGCAAATCCACCTACAACCACTTCAGTTGATACAAGCTACAATCCTCAAGGCCAAGTCAAAATCGAACAACTTTTCAGATTTACATGGTTGGCTAGGTTTTATTTGTCAAAATATACACTCAGCCAAACTGAAATGCACTCAAGGCCAAGTCAAGATCTTCCCATCTAATCCCAACCGAATTCAACTATGTGCAACCTGAATAGTTAGGATTTTATTTACATGATTAATTACCATATTATTTTTTTTATTCAAAGTAAATTAGGATTTTATTCTAATTAGGACTTAGTCTAAGTTTTAATTAGGTTTTCAATTTTTTTCTTTTGTTTTATTTTTCAAGGGAGCCTAGTTGTTTGGCTACTTATGTAACTCAGATTGGCATTAATGAATAAAGTTATTTTTGAGTAAAAACATTGTGTTTTGTTTAGTTCAGTGTTCTCCTAAATCCTATCTTGGTCGTGGCCAGCCTTCTGTTCCTATCAAGCACCCTTGCCTATGGCGGACTACCCTACCCTAGCTTATCAAGCATCCCTTGCTTGTGGCGCTTCCTCATTTCATATCTATTCCATCTTCTTCATCAACAATTTGCCCAGACTGCCCATAAACTTCCATACATACAATTCTGAGATCAACATCCCATTTACCCCACAAATCGAGGCCAATTAACCCTAACTAACCTATCCAACCTTGATCTAATCCCTTACAACACTTCAACCAAAAAGCCATAAATCCATACCCTAAGTCACCAATTTGTGACCTTTTCCATCACACTCATCAAATCTCACACTCTAACAACAAGATAAGACCTTTCCCTACCAAATACATCACCCTAGCCTAAAACAACATTTCGCAGCCAAACTTCATAAATTTCTACTTCAACTGAGGCCATAACTATCGCCCCAACCACATACGACCCTAACCCATATAAAGCCATCTAAACCGAACTAGAATCCAACCTAAAATCTCAAGCTTTCATCTAAACCGAATTATAAATTAAAAAGCTCAAAACTTTCAAGCTAAAAATGATCCTACAACAAAGGCAGCCCTAGAGGTTGTCATTAGCAGGCTTGGTTATCGTGCACATAAGCAGTCAAGTGATTCAGATGATGAAGGATGTATGGGGAGACAAAGGACGAAGGCACGAGGGGAAGGATGATAAGTTGGAAGGGATCAAAATAAAGGTGCCAACCTTTATTGGAAAGAATGATCTGAAGGCTTACTTTGAGTGGGAGTTGAAAAGTGAACAAGTGTTTGATTGCAATTCTTACAATGAGGGGAAGAAGGTTAAGGTGCCAACATTAGAATTCAAGGAGTATGCCTTGATTTGTGGGATCAACTTCAGAAGGAGAGGAGAAGGATTGGTGCTGAACCAATAGATATATAGGATTAAATGAAGTTGATTATGAGGATAAGGTTTGTTCCTAACTCATATCAAGGAGATTCTCATAACAAGCTTCAAATACTCACACAACGGTGTAAGATTGTTGATGAGTATTTCAAGGAAATAGAATTAGCTTTTCTAAGGTCTAATTTCCAAGAGGATCGAGAAGCCACTATGGCTAGGTTCTTACATGGGTTAAACCAAGACATTCAAGATATTATTGAGTTACAACACTATGTTGAATTGGATGACTTGATTCAACAAGCCATCAAAGTGGAGGAGCAATTGAGGAGGAAAAAGTCCAAAATATCTTTGGGGTTTAGTTCCAAATATCAATCATCAAAGTAGGTAGTCAAATTCAAGAAGGAGGGACCAACAAAAGATGTTATACCTAATTCCAAGGAAGTCGTGACTACAAGTCAAGGTAAACAACCTATAGTGGCTAATCAAAGGAGTAGAGATGTAAAATGCTTCAAGCGCTTAGGCCTTGGACATATTTCTTCTTAATGTCCTATAAGGAATACAATGATTATGATGAATGGAGTGGTGGAGTCTCAATCTGAGGCTTCAAGTGATGAAGAAGATGATCTCATTGTTCCTAAAGGGCCCAAACACTTTTTTAATTTAATCCCCTTTCAAATATTATTTTAGTTTCTCTTCATGGTTTTATTCTTTATTTTTTTATTATTTTGGTATGTGTTTCGGAAATTACTCAATCACTATTAATTATGGAAATTAGGAAAAAAATAATGAATTTTTAGCAGCATATTTAACATTAAAGATCTTCACTCATTAATTTAATAACTATTAAAGGGAAAATTTAATCCATGCAGTTAGTTAGGGTAGTATTTTATTATGGGTAGATGGGGTGCTAATACCATCCACAACCTGTAATTGACTCCCGAACTCAAAATTCTAATATAAAAGACTATTTTATCCAATTTGGGCTTAAATTGAGTTTTCCTCGTTTTAACGGCAAGAGACGTGGTGACGATTCATTAAGAGGTCGCGTAACAAGAAATCGGGGCACGACAAAGCTCATAATCATATTAGAGTAAGGGTGTGCTAAAAACATTGATCATGGGATCCAAACATAGATTTTTTATCGGAAAAGGTAATTTTCGAATTTTCAAAATATTAAATTCACAATTTTCCACACAAATTATTATAGTCTTGTGTTCATGCAAAAGTGATCTTGAACCCTAAGAAGAATAAATGATATCATAAGAATGATTTTCAATGTGTTTCATTTTAATCTACCTCTAACACTATACATAGTTCTATATAAGGGAACAATAGGAAGAGTTGTAAAATTTGTTGTTTAAATGACTCATATGATAATAAGAAACAAGATTGGACTTTGATGGGAACCATAATTGTATGGGTCTAGAACCCGAAAGGCTGCACATTGGAGATCCATGGCCATGACATGATGACAACGATGACCGTGGATTGGCACACGCATTGATAGGCAGCAAACTATGATTGGGTCGTTCGATCACCATGGTCCTGGATCAAGATGTTGCTGACAGATTTATGCATTTATTGTTTGGGCTTCTAAGGAAAATATTGGGTGGAGGTATATGGTTATATATACATGTGTTCTTTATACCCCAAGTGTGCTCGAGAAAGATCTTGTGCTTGTGTTAAAGCATGTAGTCATATTATTTAATAATATACTGATATCAGCTCAATATTTTTAGTGATGTAGGCCTAATTGATCGAACTTTGTTAATAAATTTTCTTATCTTCTTTTCAATCCTTAATTTTTTATTCACTTCTCGTTTATTTAATTGGTTGCTAACAACACTACGAACAATTTTTTTTGCTTCAAAAACTATTGGTATTAGAGTTAGTGGTACAAGATGGCTCTCAACTCCGTCATCAAATTATTGGTAGAGAAGTTCAATGGAAATGATAAGTTTGGATTGTAGCAATGAGGGTTAAAGATATGTTTGCTCAATAAAGTCTATTGAAGGTTGCGAGAACCATACGACTCTGTCTATCAAATGAGGTGATGTTTCATATCATAGATAGATTGTCATAAAAAAGATATGACAAATATTAGAGAATCAGTTCATATCCATATCTTTGATGAACAACTTATATTTGAAGTAAAGGCATTATGGTCTGGGTGCAGGGTTTGACACGAGAATTGAAATGTATGCAGGGTGTCATATGGGCATCAAAATGGGTGTAAGCGAATGGATACTTGACTCGGTTGGAGCATCAGACTCTTTAGATATGTGTTGGCAATGTATATCTCATTGTTAGAGATGGTGATCCTCTCTAAGATGATAAGTGATGAATCCTTATAACATTGATGTGGTACTATTGAGAAGGATATGTAACTGCTACCGAAACCACAATAGCATGCTGACACAGGTCCATTGTGTGACAGGGGCATTAGCATGGTGTATCACATGAGCGCATTGGCATAAATGCAAGGTGTCAAACATTAGCGTTGGCTGACATGGATGTAGGATGTGATAGGGGCATTGGATTAGACACAAGGTGTGGCACTTCCTTTAATTGTCGCTGGTTCAAGGTGTGTGGTGGGTGTACTCCTTAATGTGGAATGGTACAATTTTTTGTAATTATGGTTGCTAATATAGAAATAATGTTAACTATTGAAGCATTCCAAGAAAGTTGAATAGATAAGTTGTGGTTAGCATTGAAGAGAACAATTGCTGGTAGACTATAGCTAGAGATTCCTTCATGTCGAATTGCGTCTTAGCAAAAATAGTTATGCGACATGTTCTATTGGATGAGGATACAAGTTCAGAGAATATGTAGTACAAGTTTAGTTAAGGACCTCTTCGTGACCTTGTCAAAATTACTCGAACGCTAGTGGGGGATTAGGGTGTCATATGGAGGAAGTCTCATTGAGGAGCAAGTAAAATGAGTTAAGCATTGAGAAAAGTGGAGAATCACATTCGCAAAGGTGGAGGCAGTGAAAAGTTTTTCTTGGGAGCGAGATATTCATCATAGTGGAGATTGTTATGCAAATGACTCATATAGTAGAAGGAAACACAGACATAGAATGACATACACATTGATAGGCAGCAAACCACACTCGAGTCGTATGAGATACCACAACTATATATCGGGACAATGGTGACACATTTCTACAATTTGATTTTGATTTTAGGTTTTAGTGTTATGTATTGGTGCAAGGTTTGTCCAAAGAGGGTGAGGCACGACCTAAGATCAAGTTGAAAGACATAGCCAATGGACAACATATGAATATTCTTATACTACCCATTGTTGATATTCAAATATCAACCTTCTCTCTGTGTTTTCACGTAAAAAATTCTATGATGATGAAGAGATGTCAACATTCAAGTATAGCGCTATACATGCATTCAGAAAAAACTTGTGCTCGTACTAAAGCTTATAATCATATTCTCTAACATATTGATAGTCACTCGACTTTTCTAAGGATATAGGCACAAACAATCAAACCTAATTAGCAAAGTATCTTGTGTTCTTTTCAATCTTTAATTCTTTATTTTCTACTCTTTTATTGTATTGCTCGTTACCGGTTCACAACTGATAATTTTTGTTTTCGCTGCGACAACTACGCAATGTGAGAAGTTGAGGACTTATAAGGAAGGATTAACTTCTGATTCATGCATAAAACTAGTATACAATAGATAAAACCGAAGTGGAGTAACTCATTTTGAAGCATGAGTAAATCGTGAATGCCTACCCGAATAGGCTATTCCAAAAGAGGAGGGGGGATTTAACTCTAAACGTAGAGCTCTGGATATTTCGATTCTATAAATACTGTTCCTCGCCTAATTTACTTCTGATATAAGCTATTAAACACTCAGGTTGCAATGTTTTCATGGATAAGTATATTATAACTGGAAATCCTGTTCAAGAACAGAAACAAATTAAAATTTGGCAACATGGTATAATGCTAGGTAGTCTTAAGTTTTTCTTTTTCCAAGATGAAAAAAAATACATAAAATTCACACTACTCAGAAACGTAGGTCTCTTACATCCCCTAGCATTGCTCATTTGGAACATTATATACAGCAGCCACAAAGTACAGAAAATTGAGAATAATAACACATCAATATTGTCAAGAACAGAAGAATAAAGCATCTATTTCCATGGACTTGGCTGCTGAGCATCTCTGAAAACAGAAGTGCCACCAGATGCTGCCGGGGAAGGAGATGATGCAATGTAACTAGTTCCAGACACTGACACTGAAGCCAGGTTCATGGGATTCCCTTGATGTCCTGAAAGAGCAAACCGTGATGGACTGCTAGTAGCCCCCAAACTTGCTCGAGGAGTGTATGAAGCCTTAATAGAAAATGTAACAACAAAAACATTAATATATCATACATATGATCCGACAACAGGGCAACTCCCATTTTGTATATAAGTATAATTTAGACTCCTCGTTATATTCAGTTGGAAATAGCATAATCTACTTGAATATATTGCTCATAGTGAGAGTACCGAATATATAGATGTGTCACAGTAGATAATTAATAACAAGCTAAAAGAGGAGAAAGAGGAGACTTAAGGTCAGATTTAACTTGAGTAGTGCAGATGCAGCCTAGACAACTACACAATAGCATATGTTCAAACCCTATCAATACAAGCTAGTTTGTGGCGTCATAAGAATCAAGAGTATAAGACCAACAATAGAGTACATGAAACATAACAGCTAATTAAATTTACTCTAAAAAGTCCAAAAAATAAAAATTGAACATATTTCCCCCTTATTCAACTGTTGCAGGAACTAGGTCAAGGACCAGTGGGGCTAGATCAGGCACATCGTACATCAGGTACGAGTTAATGCTTAGTCTTATTTTATAAGTAAGCATGCTTCATGTCTCATGTCTCGTGGTTTAACCAACTGAGCTGACTCTAGGGGACATCATTTAATGTTTAGTGAGTCTGGTTTTAGTTAGTGGAATTTATAAGCATAACTCAAGTTAGTCTTCCATAATTGACTGTCCTACATGCAGCTTATAATTCACAAATTTATGATTCATTCAAAAACAAAAGACAGACTATTAGACCAACTCCTAATAACAAAGCACACATATGAATTAATCATAAGACTTTTAAACAAGTAACAAGCAAATACATTACCATATTTGGTTGAGTGCTTGTGGTCCTCCTAAGAGGGGACTCTGAAGAAGGTGACATACTACTTGTCCGAAGCATCTGGCGAGATTGCATATTATGGTTAACAAGATCATCAGCTTCACTGCCTTCCAAGTCACCAACAAGATTTCCCTCAGAGCCCAATCTTGGAACCAAATGTCTAGTCATTGAACCAGAATCATGTGTTCCATTTGTTTGAAGTGGAACAGAAGGGCCATGCATCGCAATGGCTTGCATACTATTTCGCCTTTTTAATTCTTCCTCCGCATTCAAGATCTGCCGATCAACACAGCCAATCTACCGTTCATAAAAATGGAAGCATACATACAGAACAGGTTTAGCTCTATTATTTTTCAAATATGATGATCCGGTCTAGTTTAAGAGAGAAAAACATTTTTTATCATCTAAGGATTGACAACAATTGGTTATAGAGTCCACTAATTTACATTCCATGAATTTTGTCTTTCTCTATCTCTTACAACCATATCGTGTTATTAAAAACAGGAGACGTCCAAATCTCGAACAGAACATCCCAACACGCAGTCAGAGCAAAACCACAGCTTACCTGCTTCAACACCAACACCAGATTATGTTTCTTCGCATTCAAAATTTGTAATTTATCCTCAACTTCCTTTTTCCGTTTCTCCTTGTCATCAAGCATATCCACATTATCAGTGATCTGTCACGCAAAAAAACTCATAGTGACTGGGAAGCACTAATACTGACACAAAACATAAATACAAGTTGACACAGTAAAGAATTCACAAAGCAATTGAGAATATCAGGATTAAATTATCCACGATAATCTCACTTAAATTAAGCAATTGATAAACAAAGTATCAAAGTATCCGCAATAATAGCTTAAATTAAGTAATTCTTACAAGTTGATAACTAAAAACACTCACGGATCACCGGAAATTGGAAGCTTACCGGATCAGTATGTTTTTCAATTAAAGCGGCACCATCATCAACGTGTTCAGATATTTTCTCCAAATCGTCATTCTTAGAATCGATAAATAAATCAGATCCCTCAACCGGTTTCTTAGAATCCATTTCTTTGAGACTTTCTTCTTCTTCTTCTTCGGGCTTCCTGGAAGGGCCTTCGCCGTGATTGGTAACCGGTGGTGCCGGATCGAGGTTAAACCGCGCAGAGACATTTGCAGGGTCAGGGTTAGGGTTAGGGTTGGGAGTGGTAGCATTGAGACGTGAGAGTGCCTTGGAACGACGAGCAAGAAGGGATTTGAAGTCTTTGAGAGTAATTTTTGGGTTTGGCATTAACCATCGACGAGGCACGTCTGGTGTTCGGTGAAGGTTACCTCTGTAAAGCGAAATGGCCACCATTTTCAACCCTCTTTTTCTGTCTTCTAGCCAAATCGGATTGGTTTGTTGCATATATAAGTTTCCCACCACACGCACAAAGAATTATTACCATACATTTATTAAAGCAATTTTCGAATTCACGTAGACTAGGATGGCAACGGGCACGGGCGGGCATGGGTAGTATAGAAGAGCAACACCTACACCTGCCCGTACCCGTATGGGTCGTGAGCGGGTATTTACGGGTATTTCTGGGTACCCGCGGGTAGAACGGGTACTCGTGGGTTTCCTCTATTATAAATAATTTTTTAAATTTTTACTTCTACTGTGTTTTAAATTTTAAATAAGATGAAACTTAATTATTTTTGTACCTTTTGATTGAATATTTTGCTAAAATGCTAAATTTATTTGTGGTTTCCATTTGTATGGTTTTTTGTTCTCATTTTTTAACATAAAATATATATTTTCTTTGTAAAACATGTGTGTTTCTACACATGTAATAATATTTGTAGGGTGTTTCACTACCAAACTCAATAAAATATGTAAACAAAGTAAAAGGAAAAAATATACATAGTATAATAAATGTTAGAATAATGTATTTTTTATTTTAATTAAATATAATATATTAATCATATAAATAACGGGTATCCGCAGGTACGGGTACCATAATACCCATACCCGCCCGTATGTACTACGAGTATTTTTAAAAACCCGTTTATAATACCTGCGGGTACCCGTTTGTGACCCGTACCCGTGCCCGTACGGGTTTTACCCACGGGTACCTACGGGTACGGATTTTTTTGCCATCCCTAACGTAGACTAAATCTCATTCACCCTCGATAATTGTTTTTAATTGCTTTACAAAATAATAATATAACAAAAACAATTTTTTTTTTGGTATAATCTAGGGTATTCTTTTATTCTATGGGTACGAAAATCTCTTACAGTGTCACTCGTAAAGATTGAATCATCCTAAAAACGACCTTTCTCAGTCACATTCTCTCCATCCCTCACTGTATGGGTTGAAATGTCATACTTAGCCTTTGTTGTTGACTAGTCCACGTTGATGGGTGAGGTGGAAACCATAGATTTTTTCCAATACAGTCTTAACATTGAGATATGAAAAACTGGATGTATATGAGAATCTTATGGTAAAAGGAGTTCGTACGATGCGACCCCTACTTGCATAGTAATTCGATAAGGTCCCTAAACTGTTGGTAAACTTGGCAATGGGGATGGGCATTGAAAACGAGAATGTTGACAAGAATCATTTGATTAACTTTCAACCAGTTTTGCTAACCCAATAGCATGACTCGCTAAAATTGGTTGTAAAATAACTATTTTCATTCCAATATCATGTTTGAGCCTAGATAAAAAACAATTTATAATTATTTATGGAGAAAAGTCAACTACCTTGTTACACAACCTTTTAAAACACACTTCATATTTCCAAATAGTCCATATCTATTTAAGCTTGAAGAGTTTCGCTTGATGATTGGTGTAGGTGGAGGGTCCAAAGCATTGTTGTAAATCTCTAATAAAAATATTCCAAGTGGTGAGTTGGTCATTTTGGAACATCCACTTATACTAATTGAGAGCCTCCCCTTACTTCATCTCGCACGGCTCCTAAGGATAAAAGAAAGAAGAACTCATCTTCTTTCTTTTTTGATTACCTTCGTCATGTATGTATAAGACCGAATCCATTCTATTTGTGCCCTTGAACTACAAATCAATCTGAAATAAATAAATGGATTCTCCTTACTCTAACAAGTAAGCAAGTCAACTACCTGCCGACGAGAAAAAGAAAAAAAGGCAAGGTTGTATCTACTACTACCTCGTCCATTGAGTATAATAGAGCAAATGATGGTATACCAATGAACATCGGGATGATACTAGCAAAGATGGTCCGACGAATCTCGATTAGAGAAGGGCAGTAAATCCATATGTTGTTATAGGGAAATTTGGTAAAGGTTAAAATATCCTTCTACTTGAAAGATCGAGTCCATAGGTTTTTATCCAGCAAAAGTTTGGAGGTCCAGTTTTGGTGGTTTGAGGATAGTATAATGAAAGTGAGGAGAAGATGAATAAGCGAGTGGGTGAGAAAATCCAAGTGGGGAAGATGGTGGGAGAGTAGGAGGTTGAGTTTGGGTTGTATTTTGGTTTTAAGCAAAGGGCCACTGGTGAACTCTAAAAAACAGAAATATTCTTTGTGAAGAAGATCTTGCTCCTCACCTTGGCACGGTTTTGATGAAGACACCAAGATCACACAAAAAGAAGGAAAAAGAAAGAAGATATTGAAGACACAAGAATATCAATCTTCAATTAGAGTCTAACTCTTCAATAGATACTTATATCCTTTACACTCTAATATAATTAGTAAGCAATGCTCAAATGAAAGTGAAAAACTATTTTGAAATGAAATTGAAAACTCTTAGATAAAGTTAAACAATTTTCAAAAAGCTAAGTAATGGGTTACTTGACCCAAGTAACAAGTTACTAGACCTAGGTAACAAATTACTTGAACTGTGTAACGGTGAGTAACAGGTTACTGAGACTATGTAACAGGTTACCTAACTGAGTAAAAAGTTACCCAACAACTTTTACATAGTGTAACTGATTACTGCCTTGCAGTAACCAATTAATTCTCAGATAGAGAGTTTGAGTAATCGATTGTATCATGGTGTAACTGATTACCTAGAGTTGTTATAAACATATTTTCAAATTCAAACTGAACCACTTTCATTCAAACTGAACCACTTTCATTCAAACTGAACAACTTTCATTCAAACTGAACAACTTTCATTCAAACTCAATGGTTTTCATTCCAATCATGTCTCAACTTTGGCTTATTGGAAGCCTATTTAAAGGCATTAAGACTCCCATTTGAAAAACACTTGACACAATCTAAATACACGAAATTTCATATATAATTTTCTGCACATTTATTGCAACTTGTGTTCTAAATTTTCCAAAAATTTCTGAAGTTGCTTCAAGTGCAAAGTTCTAAAGTTTTCGTACTTAATAACTTTCAAAGAGCATTGTCTACAAAGTGTATTGAGTTAAAGGATTGAAAGTTATAGAATTTTTATATCTTGTAAAGGCAATTCTGCCACATAATTCATTCTTCAACATATTATAAACTTGTCATCACAAGGGTGTGGTGAGAAGGGGAAAGAGAGTAATTGGAAAGGTTGATTTCCAAGGGAGATGGGTATTTGTGAGTGTGTAAGGTATAACGAGTATCGAGGAGTGAAATTGTAATTATAACTCAAGATATATATTATAGAAATCTCTTGTGTTGCAAGAGTACTGAACATAGACTTTGGTGGACAAGAAGGTGAACTAGTATAAAAACTTTGTGTTCTTTCACTCTTATCTCTACTCTATCTCTCTTGTTTTTGAATTAATTCTTGGTAATCTTTCTGCAATAATTCCACTACATAAGCACTTTGATATCAAAAGCATAAAATTTGACCATTGCCTCATACAACTAATTCACCCTTCTTAGTTGTCATCTAATACTTACAATTGGCACTAGAGCTTAGTTTGGGTGAGGTACTCCCAAAGATCTTAAACTTTTAGAGGCCTCTAAATTTTTCTAGGAGAAGGTTTTGATATTATTAGACCTCCAATTTTTATTGGAGAACAATATGTATTCTAGAAAATCAGAATGAGAATCTTCATTGAATCCCTAGACTTAAATATATGGGACTTAATAGAGGAAGGTCCATTCATACCTTGTATGGTTGTTAATGGGGTTAAACAACCAAAGCCAAAATATTCACGAACCATTGAAGAAATTTGGGACACTCTAGAAAGGATACATGGCATTAAAGAAATAAAAAGATCTATAATAAACAGTGAAGCATCAACATCAGGGGAAGACTCCACATGCTCTATATGCAGAAAATCAAATCATGTTAAAGGTGTTTGTTCAAATCATACTTTCAAAAGAAAGAAGGACAAGAAGCGCAAAAAAAATGAATTTCATATCAAAAGATAATGACACTGGTTCAAATGATGAAATCGAAATTAAGGAGCAATCACATATTTTTTTGATGGTTTCACATAAATCAAACGTTGATTATGAGGTTAATAACTCTGAATCAAATGATAGTTTTTCATATGATGAGTTACAAAATGCTTTTAATGAATTACATGAAGAATATGTTAGACTTTCTAGAACATGCATTAAACATAAAAATGATATCATTATTTTAGAAAGTCCTAACAACATTTTATAGAATGTTGTAGATCATCTCAATAATAAATCTTCTTCTTTCATATGTCCAAACTGTGTTGCTCTTGAAACTAAAGTCTCAACATTAAGTCTTGAATTTAATAAACTCAATAAGAGCAGTCACAATTTAGATAAAACTCCAAAGACATTCAACAGACCATAGAGTTCTTGCTATGCAAATAGTCATGTAGCTAAAAATGAGAATGTCTTAGGAAAAACAGTCGTGAGAAGCAGTATAAAGTTTTAAAAATAAAGTGTCCATACTAATCCTATATTTAAAATAAAATATTGGACACACAAACATCTTCCTATTTGTTCTTACTCGGATAAAATTTGTCACACCTAACACTTGTCATATTAGAAAATATGGTGTGTTATCTGACCAATATAAATGGATAGAAAAATGTGCTAACCCCGCAAGACCCAATTCACATTGGATACCTAGAAAACATTTTAATTCTTTTTTGCAGGAGTGCTTGAAAGCCATAAGAAAAATGTGTTATCATGATAACAACTGTTCAAAGCACATAGCACATGGAGATTCAAAATATTTATATTCAAGTAAGAAAGGCCTTGTTACATAGGTAGAGAACATCCAAAGCAAAATCCTTGGTATAGGTATCGTTGTTTTTATTATTTTTTATTATTCATATTAAAGAATGATGAAGATCATCTCAAGAATAAATCTTATTCCACATGTCTGAATTGTATTGCTCTTGAAAATAAAGTTTCCACATTAAGTCTTTAACTTAATAAACTCAACAAGAGCTGTCATAATTTAGATAAGATTATAAAAGTCCAAAGATATTCAATAGACCATAGAGGTCTTGACTATGCAAATAGTCATGTGGCTAAAAAATGAGAATATCTTAGGAAAAACAATCATGAGAATTACTATAAAGTTTCAAAAAGAAAATGTCCATACTAATCCTATGTTTAAAATAAAATCTTGGACACTTTAAGATCTACCTACTTGTTCTTACTATGATATAGTCAGTCATACACCTAATACTTGTCATTTTAGAAAATATGGTGTGTCATCTTGAAAATATAAATGGATAGAGAAATGTGCTAACCTCGGAGGACCCAAATCACATTGGGTACCTAGAAAATCATTTTAATTTGTTTTGCATGAGTACTTGAAAGCCATAAGAAAAAATGTGTTATCATAACAACGACTATTCAAAGCATATAGCATGTGGAGATTCAAAATTGTCAATATTCAAGAAATAAAGGCTATTGTTACCTATGGAGAGAACAACAAAAGAAAAATCCTCGGTATAGGTACATTTATCATCACATTTAAATTACATGCTTGGTATGATCGTCTAACAAGCTTCTTACTTAATAAAGACTTTATCAAAAGAAAGGTTGATACTACACTATTTATTAAGAAAATAGATCATCATATGCTTCTTATACAAATTTATGTTGATGATATTATTTTTGGTTCTACTAATGATCTCTTGTGTAGTGATTTCGGTAAAATGATGCGAGGGGAGTTTGAGATGTCCATGATGGAAAAGTTGAATTACTTTCTTGGACTACAAATCAAACAACTTAAGGATGGTTTCTTTGTTAGTCAATCTAAATACTACAGGGATCTGCTATAGCGCTTTGAGATGAATGACTACAAACCAATTACCATTCCTATGGGTTCTAAAACATACATTGATACTGATGAAACTGGAAAATGTCTTGATATTTCTAAGTATCAAGGTATGATCAGTTCCCTAATTTATCTTACTTCAAGTATACCTGATATAATGTTTAGTGTATGACTTTGTGCATGTTATCAGTGAAAACCTAAAATGTCTCATCTTATTGTTGTTAAAAGAATTATGGAATATCTTAAAGGCTCACCTGATATAGGACTATGGTATCCAAAAGGAAGTTTATGTTATTTGGTAGGATATTCAGATTCATATTTGGTAGATGCAAATTTGAGAGGAAAAGTACTAGTAGTACTTGTCATATTATAGAAAATGCTCTAGTGTCATGGTCTTGTAAGAAACAAGCTTGTGTTGCTCTAAGTATTGCCGAGGCATAGTATATAGCAGCAGGTATTTGATGTGCCAAGATATTATGGCTCAAACAACAATTGCGAGATTATTGCCTTACACTTGGATTGAATTCCCTTGAAATGTGATAATACTAGTCCTATAAACCTCACTAAAAATCATGTGATGCATTCACAAACCAAACACATTGATATAAGACATCACTTCCTTAGAGACCATGTCCAAAAGAAAGATGTACTCTTAGAATTTTTTGATACACATGATGAATTAGCGTACATATTTACTAAACCTTTGGCTAAAGAACCTTTCTACAAGATTAGATGAGAATTTTTATAATTGATGAAACTTACTTGTCCTAAAATTGATTTATATGATTATATGTTTTGCTTCATTATAATTATTATACGCCTACTTCTGCTTATTCATGTTTAAAAATTCTTAATTTTCACATATTTGGGGTATATAATTGATGACTACCCCTAAGTAACCAATTACCAGGCATCAGATAGCCTGAATATCCAAAATTTGAAGATGGTATTCGATTACCCATCTTATGCAATCAATTAATTTTTTAAACAGAGAAGAAATGTAATTGATTACTCATCTAGAGTAACTGATTAAACTACATAGTATATAAAGGTTTTTCTCCATTGTTCAAACTCCATCTTCCTCATTTCAACTCTTCCAAACCGTGGTAAACCCACCCCCCCC